>NW_013666161.1:264033-272926 GCF_000517525.1 Limulus polyphemus
GCACATTATAATGCCCCCACGGCTGAAAGGGCGAGCATATTTGGTGGGACGGGGATTCGAACCAGCGACCCTCAGATTGCGAGTCGAGCGCCCTAACCACCTGGCCATGCCGGGCCCGATATATACATTATTAGAGTCCATTACTGATACACATTATTAGAGTTCATTACTGATATACATTATCAGAGTTCATTACTGATATACATTATTAGAGTTCATTACTGATATACATTATTAGAGTTCATTACTGCAACGCACATTTATAAATGATTTGTGTAAAATATTTCTGAAAACTGTAATTTGAATTGATAGAAAAACTAATGTGTAATTGTTTTAGAGAACTAAGAAATATTTTAGGGTTGGTCTGGTAACTAGAATCATATAGTTTTTTATTAGCCATACCGTACACTAAACTAGCTGTAACCATACCTTACACTATGTAAACACTGAACAAAATTCTCTTCAAACGTGTAATTCAGCTTGCTGATAACAAAATGTTACTTTCATAAAAACAGGTACCTTAAACTCGTATCAGTAAAGTCACTGTACGTAATAGCGATAACAGTATTACAACACTTGTTGTTCTGTTGATGTCTCAATGTTCGTCGTTCACGCTGAAATATAAAACAAAAATTAAAGCCACACCAGCAACAATTAACTGGAGCCTAGCCTGTCTTATCCAAATTTTAACCTTGTGTTCTCTCGTCCTACTTATCTTCAGAATATAGCACAAAGTCCTTTATCCTATCAATCCCCAAGTGTTCATATTTTTCACCCACGTATTATTATATTTGGTTCTGAGTTGGGGACGGATAGTTGCAGTTAAAGAGGTAGCCCTAAAACCTTATTTCTTGGCAAGATAAGAAACACGTTATATACATTCCAAGTCCCACATTCATCTCAATCAAGTGTGTATGATTCATATTCATTTGTCCAATCTTTCAGCTTGCCTTCTTCCGATAAACTGAAAAGAAAAAGGAAAAAACACGTTTTCTGGAAATATGGCAGCGTTGCTAAGATATCATAATTACATTATTTTATACTGTCAGAATTTTATTACTTAACTAGTTACATTTTAACTTTCCATTCTTCAAATGAACAGGTTAATCCGCCAAAAAATCGAGGCCATAACTTTAAAGCACGTCAAGACTACAAATATCTACTTTTCATTCATAATTGTCCCTGGTGGGTCAGCAGTGATATTATGAATTCACAACACTAAAATCCTGGGTTAGATTTCCCGCGATGGCCAGAATGCAAATAGGCCATTGTGTAGCTTCGTGCTGAAAATAAACGAACGAAAAAAAATCATTTTTTGTGACCCATCATACATCGTACATAATATAACATAACCCATGGACAAGAAGAGACCATTTGGTTTTTCAGCTTTGTCCTTTCACATCCACCCAAGGTCGCGGATAGCTTTCGTGGACCCCAGGGAATGTTTTTCCCCTCCTTCTCAAACAATGTAAAAGTAAATCTGCAAACACTGGCGTACATTTATCCCACTTTGAAATATAATCGTCAATCATTTAGAAAGAACATTATGACATGTGGACATTAGGATGACTTGATGATTGAACGAAATGCCAGCTTCAGTGATAAGAACAATAGATCGAATCCTACAGTTAAATCACGACAGATTTCAATTTTTAGATTATTACTTTTTGTTTGTTTACAGTTACATACCGTTTTGCAGTAAGGGCTATCTGTGCTCTGCCCACCACGGGTATCGAAACCCGGTTTCTAGCGTTGTAAGTCCGCAGACATACCGCTGTGCCACTGGGGGGCTACTAGCAATCTAATTTAGAAATCTGCAGTATCTTTAATAAATTCTAGTACATTTTAATAGGGTTTTATATACATTTATATATATGTTCGTTTTTATATACATCTTATTTCCCATGAGTTTTTGCTGTTTTTTATTTTTAATTTTGAAAAATGAGAACTAATCAAAAAAGTGCTAATCAAATACATTTGGCTAACGTAGTCTGAGTTTTACCGGTTTGTTATTAGACTACGACAGAAGCTCGTCAGTTCGTTGTACAGTACTATAGATTCCATATTTTAGTGTATCGTAATTCTACCACCACCACCCCCGCCCGAAAAAAAAATATATTTTTTTTTGCTATGGTCGTGGGTGGGAACACAAATGATCCAATGCATGGATGAGGCTGGCACTACAGTTCTAACTAATGTAATAATTTTTTATATATCTGTTGCTCTTATAGTTTGCAATTTATAATAATGTAGAAATGAGGTTACGAAGACCTATTTTTGTTATTTTTTAAATGTTTCGTATTGATTGCCCAGAGATTTTGTTTCCTTTCCCCAGTGCCTCTTTAAGGGCCGTGGACCACATGGTAGTTTCCCCGGCCTTCTCGCCTTCTTGGTGGGCGTGCGTCCGCCCTTGGGAAAATACCTTTCCGAAACCTACTCTCTACTTTTCAGGAAATCATCGATTCCACACTAAACTCCTGGAAAGTACTTGTCTCCTTTATTGCCGACCCTGTTATAAAAACATGATTGTCATAACTGAAGCTTAATCTGTCTTTTCCAGGTCTTAAGCTTGTGTCCTCTCGTCCTATTATCTCAAGAATATAGCGCAGAAGCCTAAATTTTATCGATCCCCCAAATAAACTTGTAAAGTTCAATAAGATCACCTCTTGCCTTTCTTTCTTGAGAAAATATGTTAAGAACTCTTAACCTATTTCCGTAAAATAACCCTTTCATCCATGGAATCACTCTAGCTATCCACTGAACCCTTCTTTAGATATCCTTTCTTAGATAAAGAGACCAAACTGTACACATTATTGCAAGTGAGGCCTAGTTAGTGATTTGTATAAAGATTCTTTTGATGTGTAATCAATATATCTATAAATACACCTTAAAATTCCATTAGCTTTGTTGCTAGCAATAGAGCACTTATCTACAACTATGCCAAGATACTTTTCTTCAGCTTACTTCAGCATAATTTCTGATCTGATGGGGACATCCATTTCCAAAACAAAAATACTTCCATCCACCATGCCCAAATTAAGTGTGCATGCTTTGAGACTTCAGGTATTTCGCGTAGCAGTATTCCCTGAATCTCAATCCATTTGAGCATCTGTGGGATGAAATTCAAAGACAAATTCGCCATCATTATCCTCTGCCCATCTCTGTCTATGAATTGCCTACACGTATAATATCGTATAATAGCTGTCATTTGGGCAAAAGCTGGCCTAACCTATTATTACATATATATAATTTATAATAACGTGGTCATACCCTGTAAATGGAAACCAACTCATTAACGTGGCCACGAATCCACCACTAAGGCTTGGACAGTTGAAGCCACACAAGAAGGGTGTGTTGTTATTGCAACTTTTGCCAATTATTTCTTCTCTCACCTGTGCAGAAAAGGCTAAAGCGTGATTCACTGGACGGCATCACCTTTCACCAGTTCTTATTAGTCAAATTTCTATGCTCTTTACATCACTTGAGGCATTTTTCTTGTTGGTAACTGGTTTATGCAACGGTGCCCTACTGTCATAGTCCATTTGTTGCAACGTTCTTCGCAAAGTAAGACTGGAAATTAATGGGTGTGGACTTCCCCACACTGAATGTCTATCAGTTAATATACTGTTTGATGATGGGTGGACTTTACCATATTGTATAACTGCCTATCTCCTCTTTCTGTAACTAATATGTTTGCCTCTACAATTCCACCTAGTAGCAGACATTATATTCATCTTTTTCCATCGCTGATACACTCTATGTCCACACCATTTCGAAATTTCTTCCAGATAAGTAAAGTCCTCACCCCCCAAAAAAGATAACAGACAAAAGGCAAGATTGACCTTTGGTAAGTCCATGTTGATTTTATTTCATTATATCATATTTCAATGAATTATTTTGTAAAGCTTCTTTCATCTGACCTTTGGTAAGTCCATGTTGATTTTATTTCATTATATCATATTTCAATGAATTATTTTGTAAAGCTTCTTTCATCAGACTTTCTATTAGTTTTCCACTACAGAAGTAAGATTATCTGGCCTATAATTTCCGGAGTAACTCATACCAACCCTTTACAGGAGTAACATAATCGTCTCCCTTTTCTTTAAGTACCTGCCTACTCTCTATTGACCTAATTAAAAAGCTTGGTTCTCAAATCTGATCTTTGATCTCCCTTAAAACCTAGAGGAAAATTCTGTCTGGCTCTGGTGCTTTATCTGCTTTTAATCTCTTAATCTTTCTACTTACCACCAAGGGATTAATATTACAATCTCTGCTGACCCACACTTATAAAGGCTGATTAACATAGTGTTTGTAGCAGTAAGAGAATTACACGTGTTGTTTCCGTTTGTTCGTTTTTAACACAAAGCTAACACAATTGGCTATTTGCGATCTGTCCATTGCGGGGAATCGAACACTAGATTTTAGCTTTGTAAGTCCACACACTTATCACTGACCCACCAAAGTACCGTATTGTTTAAATGTTTCTGTTTTGTAATTGATTATTTAGGTTTCTAAATTCATAATTTGAAGATAAAGACAAGAGATCCAGATATAAACTAAGATTGGTCTCATTTTAGCCATCATAGGAAGATTTGATAGTCCAATTAAGGTAATTTGACATGTTGGGGAGTGCTGTTAAATGCCCATTTGGATTAAATGAGGTAATTTGACATGTTGGGGAGTGCTGTTAAATGCCCATTTGGATTAAATGAGGTAATTTGACATGTTGGGGAGTGCTGTCAAATGCCCATTTGGATTAAATGAGGTAATTTGACATGTTGGGGAGTGCTGTTAAATGCCCATTTGGATTAAATGAGATGTTTCATGTGTATGAGTTTTGTGGAATAAAAGGTAATGAGCGTAACTACGTAATACACTGCTTAGAAGTTTTAGATGTTAACTGTTTACCTAAAGCATTTATTTGATCTTGTGTTACATGGTTCAGTTTGTGTGTTTCATCTTAGTATTTAATAACAACATCCGCTTAATTCAGGTTGTGCATAAGCTAGTATAAAGAAAGCCTTGTACCATACTACAAATGCCAGAAGTTTTCCTTAAAGTTCTAACTATATTTCTGTCCAGCATTTTAAATTTGTGGCTATAAGGAAGCTACCAATAATTACTCATGGGGGTTTCACAGTACTGTTATAAAAAAATGCAGCTTATCTTTTCCAAAACTACACTTTCTTTTATTTGTACGTTCTATTGATTTCAGTGCATTTATTTTCTTACGGGAAACTGTTAGTCCTATGTAACACTACAGTATCAGGTTGTCAGGCTTAATAAATTTCAACCCGACTTTTTCGAAAAAGACAAACAAAACAATAACAAGAAAGACTGAGAAAATATTCAAATTAAATTCCATACGAAATTTACAGAGCAACAACAATAATAATGAAAGAAATATTACATCCAAGTATGATATCAAGCAATCCTGATTCCTTCTAAATTCTACCTATAAATTTTCTTTCATTTGCGTCTCATTAATAGCAGTACTTTTACTAATAACGTACAACTACTACTACTATTTTCACTAACGCCGTAATGCTACAGTAAGTCTGTGAAATTGCAACGCTAAAAATCGGGTCTTGATACCCGTGGTGGGCACAGCGCAGATATCTAATTATACAGCTTTGCACTTAACAACAAACAAACAAAAAAGTCATCATACTAATAAAAATAATAATTATCTTAACATCTTTTTCTTACGATTAGTCAACAAACATCGTAAATTTGAGCCTGGCACTAAAAATGCTCGCTCGTTCTGCAGTGGGGGTTAAAATTTAACGGGCAATTCCACTTTTTTCTTCATTGATATAATAGTACCAAGAAAGGGCGGTGTGTGATGTTGGCTAGCTGCCTTCCCTCTACTATATCGCTTCTAAATTCAGAACAGCTAGCGCAGATATCCCCCATGTAGCTTTGAGCAAAATTCAGCAAACAAACAAACAAATAAAATTGTAAGCTTACAGACAAAAGACACAAGCTGTTTTCTTGTGAATTTCTGTGCAATATTTGAAAAACCAAGAAGGTATGTTTTACAATAACTATGATTTCAAATAGAGTATGTATGTCGTACAATATTTCTGTGACTCTTTCTTCTTTCAATAAAACTTACACTTAGTTACAACACCATGTATTCTTCAGCGTTTTCTGCTGTTCTACTATAAAGCATAAAACGATAACATTACAAGTAAAAATATATAAATGAGTTATTTTGCTTGTGAGTGCTGTATTGTGTATATATGCGTAGGGATATTAAGTTGTAAATTCAAGCCAACTCAATACGACCTAAAAAACATTGAAAGCAAGAAGCGGAGTATCTATTCTTAAAGAAGAATAAAAAGCAATAAAACGCGCGTGCATTAGAAAAAACACAACAAAAACTTACCTTTTTCATCCAGTGCCAAACTGTTTTCATGAAGCGTCAACATCCAAGCTATTAGCATAAAACTGATCCCCAAATTATTGGATCTAGGGTACATCTTTCTAATTACTTTGCGCTATATTTACGAGTATTTATCTGACCAACTATTCCTCTAGACACCAACAAACATACTAACAGTCTCGAAGCAACAGGTAGCAGACGCTTACCCTGTAGTTCGGCGCAGTACAGGTTGGTGCAAACTGTAACTTTCAACGCATCTGATTGGTTAATATTTTCTTTGTTAAATAGTACGTTGCAGTAAAGTTTTATTTTAGTTATCTAACGTGTCCTTCTTTGATAATTCACTTAATTTACGAAATACCTTAAGTAACGCTTCAGTAATAAAATTCTTTAAATATTCGAGCTTTTCGAATATTTATTACTCTCCTGCCACCTAGGCGTCACAATTATAACCATTATGAATTATTTTCATTCGGGAACTAATTTTAAAGTAACCAAAAGCCATTCTTTGTAATAATTGAATTTTATTATGTTATGTTTTACAATGTAAGTCAAAATTATTTACCTGATACTATATACGCTTTCTTTTGCATTATGTGTTTAAAACAAAAAATAGGAACGTTCGTTTATCAATCCATTCATACAACTAATTAAACAGGTTGTACGTATCATTGTATAACACTGATATGACCTATTTCTAGGCGTTTTGTCAGTTTGTTCGCATATTTTAATTCGAATAAACAAATAATACGTATATAGATACACTAAGTACCGGATTGACGCATAGACCACCTAGGCCCTGGCCATATAGGGGTCCCGCCGAATACCGAAGGCAAAAATTATGGTTCGTAAAACTAACATATTGTTACGTCTCTGGTCGTTAGTTAATTTTCCGTAAACATTCTTTCCGAAGAAACTTTAGCGATACAAGTCCTTTATTAAATAAAACTAGTTTATTCTTTCTCAATACAACTTTGCAATACACTTAATTTCCACAGTCTCGCTTTAACTTGAACAAACGCTATAATTCACAACGAACGAACGATTCACGCGCTTGACTCAATTGTCGTCTCTATCTCTGTCTGCAATTCAATTACATTGTTGGCGTCACTTCTTGGCGGTCTTATATACAAGAATACCGAAAATCTAGTAAACACTCGAGGCTTCACGAAGGGACATGAATTTTCTAGAAGCTCATGACGTGTTATTAGCGTCACGTGACTTCCGATGTCGTAACACTGCCCCTTCCTTAGTATTGTTCGTCCCGAACAATAGCCACTTACATTAAACCAATAAACAATTAACAATAACTTAATTAAATGTACAGAATTTACAAACACAAAATTAAAATTCAACAAAGTCTCTTAGTTTTACGAGACGTATCTTCTTCCGTACTGGTCTCTGTCTCGTTGGCTTCTGCTTTATGTGGGGCTCATCTGTTTCATCAGGAAACATCCTATCATTGATAACAGTCACATCAGTGGTAGTAACTTCATCAAGGGCTTTACTGTTTCCCTTCTCAAAACCGAAAAGAGTTTCTTCTTCGACAGTGGCTTTTTCAGGTGACACGTCTTCAGCAGCGTCATTTGTTCCGTTGTTCACTTCATCCTAACTGAAATGTCCTGGACCATGATAACGCCAAAGCCTGTTGGCATGCACCACCTTTGGCTTTCCTCGCCGACCACATTTTATCCAGAAAGTCACGTCTGAGAGACAATCCACTATGTCATATGGGCCTTCCCATGGAGAAGACAACTTAGGAGACTTCCCTTTGGTCTTTCTAGGATTATACAACCACGCCTTGTCTCCTGGTACAAAGCTGACTTCAGTAGATCTCTTATCATAAGATAACTTAATCGAATCAGCAGACGTTTTCAAGTTTGAACGCACTTGATGGTGAATATCATCCATCCTTTCTGATAACACTTTCACAAACTCTGACACATTTTCAGGAACTCTTCATAAGGTGGGCGTCCTGTTAACAGATCCACTGGCAACCGAAGTTCCCGACCAAACATCAACTTTGCTGGAGTGTATCCAGTGGCTTCATGCTCTGCTGTCCTATAGGCCATCAACAGTGGAGGGAGTAAGACATCCCAGTCATCTTGGCAGCTATTACAAAACTTTGCCAATTCCTGTCCCAGTGTCCAGTTGTACTTTTCTACCATCCCATCGGACTGTGGGTGAAGTGGCATTGTCCTGGTCTTTCGGATGCCAAACAACTTGCAGCATTCTTGGAACACAGCTGATTCGAAGTTACGGCCTTGATCTGAATGCAGTTCATATGGCATACCAAATCTGAAGAAGAAATCACTAATAGCCGAAGCTACAGTTGTAGCTACCTGATTTGGTAATTCATATGCCTAAGGCCACTTGGTAAAATAATCCATCACCACACAAATGTACTTGTTTCCAGCACGAGTTTGGGGCAGAGGACCAGAAATGTCAAGGCTACTCTTTCCATTGGTGCGCCAACTTGATATAACTTCATTGGGAACACGTCCC
>NW_013666161.1:273926-276150 GCF_000517525.1 Limulus polyphemus
GCCCAAATGGCATCACACGATATTGCCAGAGACCTTGACCATAACTAAATGCAGTCTTAGGTTTATCTCCTTCAGCCATTTTCACTTGATGGAAACCCGACTTTAAGTCCGGAGTTGAAAAAAACCTGGCTCCACTTAGGGCATAACCTAGGGCATAATCTTGACCATAACTAAATGCAGTCTTAGATTTATCTCCTTCAGCCATTTTCACTTGATGGAAACCCGAAAGAGGTAGTGTTACGACAGCGGAAGTCACGTGACCCTGGTGGCGCGTTGGGGCTGGTGGCGTGCGTGATGAGTTTCTCGAATGATCGGGGAAGTCCGAGTGTGTTCGAGATGCCCTCTTCGTTAGTATATAAGCCTGGCAGTGAAAGCCAGCATTGCTGAATGAAGAGACAGCAGTAGTTACTTTGAGTTCCGTGTAATTTATTATTCTGTTAGTTTCGAGTTAGTGAGCCGTAAAGTGTGTGTTTTGCACTCCTCGAGATTATGAATCGCTGTGATTTATAGCGTGTATTATAAAAGTTGTTAAGTTTAAAGTGACGAGAAATGTACTGATTGTGGAATTACTGTGTACTAAAAGTTTGTATCGAGGAAGAATAAACTGGTTTAATCAATAAAGGACTTGTATCGCTGAAGATCCTCGGAAAGAATTTCTACCGGAAATAAACAAACGAGCAGATACGTTTGTTTGTTTGTTTTTAATTATGCACAAAGCTACACAAGGGCTATCTGTGCTCTGCCCATACGGGTATCGAAACCCGGTTTCTAGCGTTGTAAGTCCGCAGACATACCTCTGTGCCACTGGGAGGCAGCAGATACGTAACAGTATTTTGAAATTCACAAAAACATGTAACATAATTACATTTTACGTATACAGTAAAACATTTCCGAAAGTGAGGAATTGATATTTGTTTTCTGAAGTTGATGGATTCTATATAAATAACATTATTATTGCTTCGCTTGTTAAGTTAATATTTCCAGACTGTTAAGAATTAGTGATCTTCCATCATTTTCATTGGATTTACAATTTTACGTTTTAAACAATTTTGTTTGTTTGTTAGTAATTAAGCACAAAGCTACACAATGGGCTATCTGTGATCTGCCCAACACGGGTACCGAAATCTGGTTTTTAACGTTGTAAGACCTAAGACATCCCGCTGTGCCACAGGGGACAAACAATTTTGTTAGTAGAAAGTATATTTTTTTAAATAAGTATCTGTCTATTGAAATTAGAAGCAAAGTAGTGGGCCATGTATGGCCCAGTGGTTAGTGTTTCGTATTGTGCTTCTGAGGTTCTGTGCCTTGCGTCCCATTATCACCAAAAAACAAATCACCCTCCGCACTTTAGAACTGTGGGTGCGTTATGAGAGTGACGGTCAGATCCCACAATTCGGTCTGACAAAAGATGGTGGTCGATGGTGCAGACTAGCTGTGTGTGTATATCAGTTACAAATTATGGACGGCTAGCGTAAAATTCCTCGTGTAGCTTTGCGCGACATCCAACAAAATAAAGTGATACGGTGTAAAAGTCAACGTAATGTAACTCCGTTATATGACGATTTACAAATTTCGACACTAGATGGCAGCTACGTATAGTATTTTGCGTAAGAAGTCACTCGAATGTATCACCACATTTTTTTTTTTAATGTCGGCCCGGCATGGCCAAGTGATTAAAGCGCTCGACTCGCAATCTGAGGGTCGCGGGTTCGAATCCCTGTCCCACCAAATGGCCCGGCATGGCCAGGTGGCTAGGGTGTTCGACTCACAATCTGAAGGTCGCGGGTTCGAACCTTGTCCCATCAAACATACTCGCCCTTTCAGCCGTTGGGGCGTTATAATGTGACGGTCAATCCCACTATTCGTTGTTCAAAGAGTAGCCCAAGAGTTGGCTGTGGGTGGTGATGACTATCTGCCTTCCCTCTAGTCTTACACTGCTAAATTAGGGACGGCTAGCGCAGATAGTCCTCGTGTAGCTTTGCGCGAAATTCAAACCAACCATTTTTTTTTATATTTTTTATATTTTTAATAGTGAATTTGAAATCAAATGCATACTTATCTATATATATATATATATACGAAATGTGTGTTTGTTTACATCCTAACTTCTCTGAGTCTTTTGGGCCAATGACAACCAAAATGTGTATGTAAACACTATGAACCATGGGGAATGTCCTAAGAGGGTCAAAATAGAATTTAATCCTATTTCTATTTTGTAAAGCCG
>NW_013666161.1:277150-293632 GCF_000517525.1 Limulus polyphemus
CACTATGAACCATAGGGAATGTCCTAAGAGGGTCAAAATAGAATTTAATCCTATTTCTATTTTGTAAAGCCGGTTGCTTAAATACTTCCAGCCTATTAAGTCAATCTCAAACAACGTTGGCAGGTTGACGCTTTAGACAATGTTGAATATTCTAAAGGTATTCAAGGTCAAACTATAAAAGTTGTTGTATTGTTTCTCAAACAATCATGCTTTTCTCATGGTGAATAAGATGTAGGGTGTTTAAGTGTGGGATCACCTAAAAATCTTTATTTGTTAGTAAAGTGTTAGTAGAAAATGAACTGCAAATGTTGTTTATGAAGAAGCTTTGTTATAATTGTAAAATAAAATGATTGAAATATATGATGCTGTTTCACTTACATTGTTTTAATCAAGTTTAAACATTCCCTGTTAGTTGACGAGTATTTCAGCTTGTGCCAAATAGAACGAACAAACTGTTAATCTATCCTTACATAAGGAAAATGAAGATATACTAATATAAAAGATAAAAATATACTATGTTAAATTGAACTGCTTACAAATTAGGTTTCCTTTTTTTTTAAACTATTTCTAATCTTTTTAACACTTCTTTATTTCAGACAAACTAGATTTTAAATTAATGCATGGCACTTTGTGAAATGCATTCATGTTTGTTTTTTTGCTGTTATTCAATTATTCAATCATGATTGGAACTTCAACATAGCTCGTCACAGCCGGTCTTATTTTACTTAGGGCGTCACCGTTCACGTTTTTACCATTCAAGTCTGTGCTCACATTGTTTACTAATAACAGCCACCAGGGCTATTGGTATTATCAGCTTCCGGTTCTTCCTTTCTAGGCAAAGTGAAAGGGCGGCATGCAAAGCTGGTTCTGTAACTGTAAGAAGTTGGCGGTTTTATGGAAACTTTGTTAAAAGTATACGAATCTTATTGAGACAAAAATAACTCACTCGATTAAGAATTTTAACAATTAAAGTTTGTATTCTGAATAGATTTAATATAATATATTCTTCTAATAATGAGCGATTTTATTTGGAGTTTGAAAAATGGAGATCTTGAACAAATAAAAGATCATGTAGAAAACAAGGTAATTGTTATTGTGTTAGTGTTACCCGTAGCCTTAGGCCTACCCAGCATAAGTAAAAGTTTAGTAGAGCTGTGATCACATAATATAAATGATGATAATATTAAAACCAGTAACACAATTATTTGTGCGTACATTTCTCTAACTGGTAGTATATTAAGCCTAATGTTAACTTGATCGTGATGTGAAGACATAACATTGGATTATATTTTTAATATTGAAATGCATCTTTTTTTTTTATAATAATGAATGAGAAAGCAGAAACTTAAGTTTTTCTTACAGAATCTTTTATTTTGAGCATAACTTTAAAGAAGAAATGTTGCCTCGGAAATTATAGGCCAGTTAGTATTACTTCTGAAGAGAGAAAAAGTCTAGTCTGATAAAAAAAATTTCACAACATAACTCAGTTGAATGTTTGTAATAAAAAGAGCCAACTTTGATTTGTGAAAGAAAAATCTTGCCTTACCAATCTGTTGATGTTTTTCGAGGATGTTACTTGTTATCTGATTGATGGACAGGGTATGGACTTGTATTTAGATTTTCAAATAGTTTTTGATGAAGGTGCCCACAGAAGTTTACCTATAAAACAAAAAACACATTTTTGGAATTGGAGAAAATTTAGTTAATTGGATTGTAGGGTAGTTGGATAAAAAAAGTAAAATGTTAATAGTGAAGTCCTGTCAAATTGAACCCTTGTTACTGGTGGAGTTCCTCAAGGCTTAGTGCTTGGCCCATTGCTTTTTCTTGTTTATATTAATGATATTTTGATATGGACTCTGGAATGACTAACAAAATTTTGAAGTTTGCAGATAACATTAAGATTTTTGGGGTGGCTAACTGTATCAAAGATTCTGCAAACTTACAGGGAGATTTAGATCATTTCATGCATTGGGCCAATACATGGCAGATGATGTTTAACTATCCAAGATGTAAGGTGATGCATGTAGATTTTTACAATTCAAATTATTGTTACAATTTAAATGGGAATACATTAAATACTGTGGTTGAGAAAAAGTATCTTGGTGTTATGATTGAAAATTCACTTAAGTCATCCAAACAGTGTATTGTAGCTAGCAATAGAGCTAATAGGTTTTTGGGTAGCATCTATAAAAATATTGAATATAAGATAAGGGATATTATTATTTCACTGTATAGATCACTAGAAGAGATAATTGTTTGCTTTACTTTATTTACTGTTCTATGTTTTAGAAAAATATTTAAGAACTTAGTTCAAAATAGCAATAATCTATATACATATATAATAATTGAAATGTGACTGTATTTTACAAAATACTAGTTGACTAAAAGTATACAATTGGATTGTAGACTTAAGGAACAGTTAAAAACATTGTAATTACTTGTATTGAATAATGTACTACTTAGAAATAGGCATTAATTTAAAAGTAAAAATTTTTGAAAGCATAAATGATTATCATCCATATTTTCATAGTTTTAAAACTATTTTAACCACTTGTTTTCTCAAAAACATTCCAGGGTTTCAGAAAAGCATTTGACATTGTTGTTCTTTCGACAGAATAGGTTTGATTCAAACTATAATTTCATATAAAATGACAAATGTATCACAAAGAAAAACTTAAATATGGATTGCCATTTAGAAAGTCTAACTTGTTTCCGTAATACACCCTTACCATTTTATAAAGAAAGCTTGAATTTATCTGTTTTGTGAACTTCTAAATATTTCTATTTCATTGTTGCGTAAAATTAGCAAATCCTTAAACAGATTAAATTTCAATTATATTCAGTTATTCAAAACACTTGGAAACTTAGATGCAAGTTTGTTTTTTTTTTGTTTTTTTGAGAGAATTACTTCTGTTAATCATTGGAACTTGGAGACTGACATGGTTTCTGTGGTTAACTAACGTTTGCCAGTAATGAAGATTTAAACATATGATCTTTAACACAAGAACATACTCTGTATTAAGTTCTAGGGTTAAAGAACATTGACTAATGCTTATGATAAGCCAAAGTAAATTTTGCCAAATGTAGTTTTGATTTTTTTTATAATTTTTATATATATAAACAAATTATTTTAAGTGATATTCATTTGAGTGTTATAAGATTTATAAAACAAGTAATTGGACTTGTTTTAATTTGCTGTAAATATCTGTGTACAGAAAATAATTTTTCTCAGCTTCTTTATAAATTCAAGTTGGTAAACGTCTTAATAAAAATATATATATATAAAGGTTCTGGTAGCCTGTGCATCTTTTTTGTATACCTCAAAATAAAATTTTTATCTGTTTAATTCAAGAGATAATTGATCATACTGTACAAATTAGCAAAAGGAACAATGATGGGTTTATTCAATATCAGTAAAATTATATGGATTACCTTTAACTGTAATTTATTGATAAAATTCAACTTAGTTTTTTTTTGCCATACTTTTTTACATAGAAGGTGGATATCAACCAGGCTATTGATGGACGGCCCCCAATTCACTATGCATCAGATTATGGGCAAACTGAAGTAGTAAATTATCTTCTGGAAAAAGGTGCTGATGTAAATGTAAGTAATAATCTTAACCTGTAGCTTTTTTTCTCTTATTTTTCCCAGAAGGAAAAGAAAAACAGGGGTGATGAATAATCGTACCCACATCCATGCAATATGGGGTCTGAATATTTTTGGGATCTTTAAATGTGTACAAGTTCAGTACCTAAAGTCATTACTAGCTTTTGCAATACTTATATGTAAAGAAATTAATTTCAAATAAACAAGTATATTCGTGAGTACTATATGATTAATTTTTTAGTTAAACAATAATGAGTAATAATTGCTTGAAAAAAGATGTATTTTCTCTTGAGCATGTGAACATTTTAACTGTTTTGTATAAGAATTATAGGTTTGCACTGTGAGAAGGTTTTCTTTTATTACGTTTACGTATAACCTGTTCTAAGAAGAGATATTTGAAAATTTTTGGTTTGTGAAAGACTACCCAGCCAGATAACATGATGTTTTAATCCAATCATATAGTTACAATAAAAAGTAAACCTTCGTAGCATACAAATAAAACAAATAGTAACTATTAATTGAGTTAACAAAGTTTCACTGTTGAGAAGGGTAAAATTATTCAGTTGAGATTAAATAATTTGGAAGGGACTTACTGTTTAAGTGCTGGTTATTTTTATACATACCCATACCTCTAGTTTTTTAAATCTGGGGTTGTTTGAGACTATCTGACTTTCCAATTAGAACTAGCCCTTTGAGTTTTGTTACTTTGATACAGATTGTAAAAGAAATTAGACAAATACAAAATCATGACCATCCGAGAACTGCAGTTTCAAACTGTGTCATCTGTTATCAGCCTGGCTAGGCTGGTAATAAGCAATATTAACTAAAAAACCCCATGTCTAGATATGAAAACAGTTAAAAGCAAATAGCTGCCAAATTTCATTGAAAATGAAAGAATATGCAAGAGTGAATGCCACTTGGTGGTTAAGTGGTAAGCTTGAGAGCTTTTAATATATATATATATATATGGGTTTTTATCTTTTTAATGGGTAAAGCAGTGGTTTTGTGCTTAACAAAGTAAAAAGAAACAAATTTTGATATTCATTTATTTCCAAGTGGTAACAAGGGCCATTTGGCTCATCTTGGCTATTCCATTTTATACTACAAGGTAGTGAAGGACAATAAAGAAAATTGATCCTGTGAGGTTGTTGTCATATAATTATCATAGTTATTATACTTGTCATGATAACTTATAAATTAGATGAAAAAAGGGGGAATTGAAGAGGATTCTATAACCCTGTTGACTTTACTTTTCCATGTTTAAAATTGTTGATTCTGAATTTTTCTCAAAAGATTTAAAAGATCACTGAACTTAAAAGTTTAGATTTCATTTACTTTGTAAATTTATGGTAACTGAGCAATTGCAACTGGATAACAAACAACAAGATGTGTGTCATCAGATGATTCTGGATGTGTTGTATATGATGACATAGATGACAGTGTATTATTGTTGGTCGTATTACTTCTAAAGAAGGAGAAAAAAGTTTACTTATCTGTTGACACTGAAAGAACAAGATACACACACTTAACAAATTGATAGCAAATGGTACATGTTAATGTTGCATACACAGTTTAGATTTTACCGAGCAGAAACACTGATGAACTATGGCTGTTATGACACTACTTTGTATCTACTTGATTTATCACACTTTATATTCAAGATTTACAAATTAGTCTAACAGTAACATTTTCATAGCTTAATATACACCTTTTGGATTTTACTATCTCCAGGTCTGAACTACATTTTGCTGCAAAATACTCAAGTAAGCACAGCATTACATTTAATATAACAACAACTTAACATTCTTTCTTAAATAAACTGACCGAAACTCAATGCAATATTCCAAATGAGATCTAATTAACACCTTTTAGAGTGAACCATTGACTTCTTTTGGCTTACACCTAATATTTCTATGTGTACAACCAAATATCCTGTTTGCTATATTGCTAGTTAATGTACATTGTCTGGAAGGCTTTTGAGACTTTGTAATAGCTTTGTCCAGGTCTTTTTATTATCTCATTTACATAGTTTCCCAAGCATTGGCTGTAAGATGATGATGATGTGGTAATCAATATGTATGACATTATTAACATAGCAAGGCACAGGTGTTAGCTCAGCTAATGAAACAGTCCAAATCCCTCTCAGCAAAAGTATGTCTTCAGTACAATTTAAAATACCCATTAATTTAATATCTGCAACCTTAATCAATTTACTGATTATATTTATACTTTTTTCAGTTTTCTGTTGTAAAAATAGGGAAAAGGAAATCATTAAATCCTCTAGCTGAGTGTTTAGCTGTGTTGAAAGTGCTAGTAGCATCCTGGAATCTAGTCATTATTTCCTTATGCAAGATTGGTAATACTTCATTTAAAATACTATATTTACTTTTTGGTTTCCATGCCGTTGTTATTGTACACAGATTACTGAATTGATTATTTGTTTAATTCTACCACTGTTAGAGAGACTTTGATTTGCTTGTCTTTAGTATAAAATGAGAAGTGACTTGGTTAGTTGTGTAAAATTGTTAATTACTCAGTTAATGTGCCTATGAGTGGTTTGTTTGGTGAAATGAAAAGGTTAGAAATGTAAACTTGAACAGAGAGGCAATAACTTTAAACTTTGGAACACTGAATCCAGGCTTGTTCTTTGGTACAATTATTTCTTAGTGAAAGATATAAGCTTGTGAAATGTTTGCCTGATATTGTGATGTGTGCTGTTTTCAATTTTGTAAACACTTACTGAATGAATATATTAACATAAAGAGCTATCATTTGGTCTTTGATTTAGTGGGTGGGTGGTGTTGATGAACCAAATGACCTTCCATTATTGAAACTGGTTTTTTAAGTTAAATAACATAAATTCTTAACCACCATAGAAAACATATTGATCTACAAATACAAAATGCTAATCATACTTAACTGATTTTGTTTAAATGTGTGATTTCCAGGTAAATACGGACAATTTTTCAGCCACAATACATGCAGTATTACACATTTTCTAAAGCGTAGTTTCCAAGAATTTAGTTTTATACACAAACACCATTTACTACAGTTATGTACAGCATTTAAGTACTAACTAGATTGCCTGTATTGGTCATTGTGTAGCATTTTGAAGTATTAACTTCAAGAGTGGATTAGTTAAATTTCAGGATTTTCTGTTAAATGAAGACTTCAGCAATTGAATTGAAAGCTCAAAGTAATAAATATTTTCTATGTTGAGAAAATTCTCATGGTTTTACACAGTTCCAAAAACTTCCCTTGTCATGAGTGTTAAATAGCAGAAATCAAACTTGAGCTTTATTCTAAGTTTGCCATTCTTGAATCAAACTTTTACATGAGGTGGATCATGGAAATATAAAACTAGTGGAATATAGTTACTAATATAGCATTGGTTTACAAACAACAATAGCGGGGTATAGTTACTAATATAACATTGGTTTACAAACAACAATAGCGGGGTATAGTTACTAATATAACATTGGTTTACAAACAACAATAGCAGGGGTATAGTTACTAATATAACATTGGTTTACAAACAACATTAGTGGGGTATAGTTACTAATATAACATTGGTTTACAAACAACATTAGTGGGGTATAGTTACTAATATAACATTGGTTTACAAACAACATTAGTGGGGTATAGTTACTAATATAACATTGGTTTACAAACAACAATAGCGGGGTATAGTTACTAATATAACATTGGTTTACAAACAACAATAGCGGGGTATAGTTACTAATATAACATTGGTTTACAAACAACAATAGCGGGGTATAGTTACTAATATAACATTGGTTTACAAGCGACATTAGTGGGGTATAGTTACTAATATAACATTGATTTACAAACAACAATAGTGGGGTATAGTTACTAATATAACATTGGTTTACAAACAACACTAGTGGGGTATAATTACTAATATAACATTGGTTTACAAACAACACTAGTGGGGTATAATTATTAATGTAACATTAGTTTACAAACAACAATAGTGGGGTATAGTTACTAATATAGCATTAGTTTACAAACAACAATAGTGGGGTATAGTTACTAATATAACATTGGTTTACAAGCAACACTAGTGGGGTATAATTACTAATATAACATTGGTTTACAAACAACATTGGTGGGATATAATAACTAATATAACATTGGTTTACAAACAACACTAGTGGAATATAGTTACTAACATAACATTGGTTTACAAACCATTTTGAAAGACCATAAATCAAGACTTGAACTATTGCTCTTTAGTTTCATTAGTTCAACTATCTCTTGCATAAAGTTTTCAATAAACAGTGTGGACAAAAATGACAGAAATCCACACAAAATGGTACAGAATAAAACTGCAACTTTTCAGTTGCTTGTTTACATATAATCTGATGCTACCAGTAACCAATGTCAATTGTATTAAATTCTTCATTTCACAAGTGGCTTGTCATGTTTTAAGATAATGTACATGTAACTAGGACAGAGGGAGAAATTTGTGTGCTTATACATGGTTGGGTCACTTGTTGGGAGAGTTGACACTTTCATGGTTTACCTGCATAGATTACATTGCTTATGCATCTGTAAATTTTTTTTCATATATATATATATATATATATACAGTCGTCATACAGACTGCTTTTGTAGTGTTTCATATTTACTTACCACTTACAAGATACATAACTTCAGTTGATGTAATTTTGTCTTCCATTTTACCACATAAAAATGTCACATTTCTTTAATTTTACTCTTAAATTTTCAATGATATATTTGATGCACGTACATGAAGACTGAATAGAGAAACACATTATAGAATGACATTATCTCGGTTTAATGCACTTAAGAGTGACCTATAAGTTTATTAGCTAAGAAAAAAAAAGGTAAGGAATCTACAAATCCCTAATACTAGTAAGGTCACATAAGGAGTATAGTGTGCAGATGTGGTCCTCTTATCTTAGGAAGGACATTGAATTGTTGGAGAGGGTTAAGAAAATGATCACTAGGATTTTTTTAGGATGATTGTGTTGTCATATGGAGATTGGCTAGGATCTCTTAACTTGTTCTTTTTTGAAAAGAGAAGTTTAGGAGTGATCTAATTGAGGTTTTCAAAATTATTAAAATAATCAGTGGGATTGTTACACAAGATTTTTTCAGGGGTTATAAATTTAATATTTGAATAAGTTACACAAACATCTTTTTGAAGCAGTTTCATTTCTCAAGTAAGGCAGCTTGGTTTGTATTGTCCATTCATCACATTCATATGTTATTTTGGCAATGATTACCTTCCTGTGGTACTTTTAAAACCCACACTGCATATTTTATTATCTGTGCAATGCAATGGGTATGTTAATAATCGAGTCCACTTCTGAATTGCTCAGTTGCTTGATGCATTCAGCAGTATGTTCAGCTAACCTTTTTTTTTACAGATGGAAGAGTAACAAACATATTTCTGTAGTTTTTAAACCATTATAATGTAACACAAAAATCTTTTTAAGAATGAAATGGCACCAAAGAAAATATTTAAAAATAATTTCAAGATCTCCTAATTTTTGTAAAGGTGTCATTACAATCCTATGTTCACCCCCTACAGGATCGTTGAATAACCAATATATCAAAAAATAAAAATTACTGTTCAAACTAAATTGGCTTTACTATTTCCAAAGCTGAGCTGTATTAGTAATTGTTGGTCATGTGCTGTAACATGAAATGGTGATGATGGAAGACTGTAATACCAAAACCACCGACAGAGGGAAAACTGCATGAAAAACAAGATACAAATTTTATATTTTTGTGGGATGATAATTTCTTAGTTGATATAACCCCATGCTTTGAGATGGGCAGAACAATAATTTACAAAAAATCAACATGTTGCTTACAGACAAAATCCAGATATGTATAGAAATGGAGTTGAAACTTTTTCTTGCATATTATATAAAATAAATGTTGCATAACAACAAAATCTAAAATATTTCTAAGTAAGTAATTGTAAAAACTGAGATAGAATTATTATATTTACGTGAATTTTAAGATTTCATATCTAGATGTGCACTTCACACCTGAAAGTTGCTAAGAGTTTGTGATATTTCCATGTTATATTTGAAACCAGACATCCCAGTTCCCTAGAAAAGCATCGAGTCTAGTGTTGTTTACAAGGTCTTTAGTTACAATATCAAAGCAGAAGGCAGTAAACATGTTTTTCTCTTAAATAGCAACAGTAAATTATATTTAACTGTATTTTCTATGTGGGGAGTAGCTAATCCAACAATTTGGTAGCTCAGGCTTTTTACCAGCCTTGAGCCACAGTGGCCAATTTCACCATTTTGTTAGAGCTAACTAGGATGGTAAATTTGTGATACAATATTCCATATAGTGGCTGCGACTTCACAAGAGATCAAGAGAGAGACTGACGTATGACCAAAGCTGGATTTAGCGATTAGTTTCCATTTGTTTAGAGAAGTTAGAGATTAGATTTTTTTTTAGAAAGGCAAGAGGCTCTTTAGGTTCCCATAACTTATAACTTACACACAAAAATTAGACCTCTATAATCAGTAACTAAATTGAGTTTATATTTTAATAATATATTTATGCAATTGTTCAATTTCAACAATCTACACAATATTATGAAATTTTATAATAATTAATACACTTTTATGACAGTAATGTTTTTCTATTGGGAAAATAAACAATTACAAGTTCTTCTGATAGAAAACTATAAAAGGTGTGTATTAAAAGACAAATACTTGTTTCTAATTTAAAGATTTTATAATATAACTATTTAAACATAGACTGATTTAAGGTGTATGTGCCAGGATAGGAACAGAAATCATGCAAATTGGTAAACTGTTCAATTTTAACTAAATATCAATCTGAATAACTTAATACTACTATGAATGCTAACCACTGAATAAAACTTGAATAGGGAGAATGAATGCTTATACATTAAACTTTTTATTAATTATATGAAAATGGAAATGTTTGTAATCAGATTTTTCTTTCATTTCAGAATATCAGTTATCAAGGCTTCTCTAGATCAATAATTATTAAATATATGAGTAAATGAGTGTCTTGGAAAACTAAATGTAATTAAAAGATTAGAAATGAAATATTTAAAAGAACTGCAATTTCAGACTCCGTTTACTTTTTCTTACCTTTTGTATTACTTGCACTGACTGATCCTGAATCTCACTTAGAGGATCACTTTTATGTCCTCTAAGGGCTATTCGATGTTATCATGCTTCTACTGAATCTTTCAGAGAGACTCAGAAAAGATTGTTTACACTTTTCATAGAATAACCTTTCTCAGGTTTTGCTCTAATTTACCTTAACAAATTGGTTTGTGCAATTGATCTGGTTTTTTTTTACTACATTATTCTCAAACACCAAAAAAGTTCTGGTTGAGTCTCACCAAATGCTATTTTGTCAGATATAAAAGACTGTTTAGTGTATGTAATATTATTAATTAATTAATTTTGTGTTTGTAATGCATTAATTTCGAGGCTATCGAACGTTGTGTGTAATCCATTGATGTTGAAGCTATAGAGATTTCTAGGAGGCCTAAGTGATAGATGTATAAATAGCTGTGACCAGACAAGTGGCAAGAGAGAGAATAAAAAGTAAAGTCACAGGAAAGAGAAGTTTGGTGAGAGAAAAGTTAACTGTCATAGGAGTGAAAGGCCTAATAGTTGATATGTTAGACTGAGATTAATAGTTTGAAAGAGATAAGGAGAATAATTTATCTTGTCAAAGGGTGTTCTAAGCTAGTTGAACCAACCTGTGTGGACTTTGACAAAAAGCAGATGATTATTTGGAAGCACAAAAAGCAGATGATTATTGTAAGTACAGGACATAACTGTGGTAACTCATACAATAGTGTAAGTGAATTATATATGGATACTATTCCAATAAAAATAAAGAAAAATAGTTCGAATTGTCAACTGAATTCTAAAGCAATTGAATTGGCCTAAATGAACTTTTAACAATAAGAAGAGAACTGTATAGTTTTTAAGATACGACTATCATCTACATAGTGTAAAGAATTTTATATATACATATAACTTGTTTTGAATATAAATATTATTTTAAAATCTAGTGGAGTACATACTGTTGTTTATTGTTGAATTTATTGCTTACAGATCACAGACACCTACTGTAGAAAGAACCCTTAGCTCAACACACCCATATACTTACTTTAATATATACTACTAAAAACTAAGTTTCTGACACATTTCGATTCTGATTGCAGTTACCCTTCAGAGAATATTCTGCAATTCAGCATGTGAAAACAATTTTAATACATTTGTAAAATCTTACTTACATTATATAGCCTCCAGATGTGGTTTTTTAAGCCAAATAGAATCCCTAGCAGGTAAGTTATGCTTAGCTACCACTTGGGTCCACACCCATGTATCACTATACAGCCAAACACCATTTTTATCAGTTACAAAAGCATCTTGGGTTGTGGAATTATTTGATTAAAGATAAATATAATGGTCTGTTTTATATGATGACACTAAACTTTGAGTAGAATTACCTGGTCAAAACTCTTGCATGTTACATATACCACTGTAATTGTCCTAGACAAAATTTCCACCCTCTGTGCTGTACTCCACAAGAGGATTTTGCCCTTTGGAAGTGGACTAAAGTTGTCATCTGGTGACTGATGATGCTGTAGTTGGTATCTCTGCATGCACATCCTTGCCTAGCATTTATTTTTATCTTTCTTAACCAATGTGATGTTCCCATTGCACAAGTTGTAGAGCCCATCCTTGGGTTAGGTTTTTGATTTTGCTTAATCTCTGCTTGATCGTGTTTTTCAATTGATGTGGTCTAGGTTGTTAACTTTTTGCCACAAAGATTAATTCTACCATCTGCTGATGCTTGTCATATTTCTACTTTTTGATTAATGGATAGTATAGCCCAGGGGTTCTCCAATGTTTTTGTCTGGAACCCCTTTTTTGTCAGGGTAAATATTGAATACCCTCTCCTCCTATTTGTCAGATAACTAAAAATAGAGAATAACTAGCCATGTAAAGAAATACAGTTGTACACATGAATTTATTTTTGAGTTATTCCATAACTATAAAACACTCAATCACAAAACATGTAAAATACTAAAATGAAGGGATTGGCATGGCATAATGGTTAGTGTGCCAAGATTGTGAATTTGATAATTTATCATCCACATCCCAAAATAAAAAAAGAGAGATAGAGAAAGAAGAAAAGATCCATACTGTGAGACCATGGGTGCACTAACAGCGATGTTTAAATCCTACTATTAGGTCAGACAAAGAGTAGCCAAGATTTGATGGTGAGTGTTGTTGACTGACTGCCTTCCTTCTAGTCTATCAGTTTAACATTAGGAACAGCCTGGCACAATTACCCCTTGTGTAACTTTATATGAACATTTGAAATGAACTAAAAAGGAAATACTTGAAAAGTTTTTTTTTTTTGGTGTACAAAACTTGAAGATAGCTTTTATATGCAGAAACATCTGTTAGCTGAGTTCTTCCACTGATCTTAAAATATAACGTTGATAAACGGAAACATCGGCATATGTAGATGTAGTTGTTCAAAACATGAAAATAGCATTGATAACTGGACCTATTGTTGGTTGAGATGTTGCAAAGGAAATATCTGCTGAAGCTTTTCGCCAGACACTAATCATATCAGAAACGTCTAGAAAATGATCTATAGGAAATAGTACAACTTATAAAAAGGAAATGCTTTTCCTGTAGCTAAATCAGACAGTGGAAAGGTTGAGAGGATGAAGCAACTCACTTTGAATATATTAGTACTTAAAAAAAACTTTAAAATGAGTTGTTTACTTACTTGTATGACCCACAGAACAACTGCTATAGTTATTTTAGGTCCCCTGACTAAAGAAGCACATTCCTTTCACTCCTTTGTGTTGTTGTTTCCATAAGAAACTTGGTAGTGTATTTCTGTGAATATATAACCGTGTGCTTACTGATGGAAGAATTTTCTTCTTTTTGTGATGGAAAGGAAGAGCAAGAAAAGCTTGATACTGACAGTGTTTCAAAATCCCTATAGTAGTGTTTACAACTGATGGAACTGACTTTGTTAAAATACATATATTTAAAATTAGTTAAAGACATAGAACCAAGTAGATTATATACACTCACTGACATGGTATAATTTGTTTGTAAAGAGTAATAACGATTTTATAAATTTCTTCATTTTTTTCTATCCATTATTATACTGAAATATTTTGATATATTTACTGACAACATCAGTTTGTTGGTTGATATTATACATATTTAGTAACACACTCTTCCATACATTTACTGAACCAATATTTTCTTTTCTTTACATTATTATTGCTTTGTATTTATTTACACCATTACAGTTTATTTACTGTCATTGTTAGCATGTTATATTTATAACAAGAATTTTGTTGCACATGAGTCATAAAGTACTATAGTGATTTTGATTGTATTTTAAAATGATGAAGTGTTTTACTCTCCTAGGCTAAAGACAAGCATGGAATCAGTGCTTTATTAGCAGCCATATGGGAAGGCCACACCTCATGTGTAAAGCTCATGTTAGAAAAGGTTTGCAGTTAGTTTACTTTACGTTGTAGTATTATATTGCTTGTTTTTAATAGTCAAAAACATTTATACGATTGTAATTTTTTTTGTCTCTGAAATGTATCATGATTTTTTTTTCATTAAGTTCACACTTATACAGAAGTATAACCAGGTGATGGTTAGATACTTTTCTAAGGAAAATGTTGGATAAATTGTTGGGTTAAGTGTTCTTTATACATTTATGTTTTAATTAGATTTACATAAAAATACACCACATCATTGGTATACATTAGCCTGTGGTGAAAACTCTGTGGAAAGCCAATGGGATAATTTATTCTACATTTCTAAAGACTGTTTTTTTATCAATTCTATCAGGATGATTGATTGGGTAACTTATTTATTTGAAACACTTTGTAATTACAAAAATGTGAACTTAAATGTGTGTAACTGTAGACAAATTTTTATTTACAAAGAAAAAAATATGTAATAATACTTTGAAACTGGCAGAATTTAATGGACCACTTTGATAATTATCTGTATAAGTAATTATATGGTTCTTGGTTTATCACTGATCAGCTGAATAGCAATTATTATTATTCATTTATCTTACAGGGAGCCAATAAATCTGGAACAACACCAGATGGCACTAGTTACCTTGATGCAGCTGAGAAACAAGAAATAAAGGACTTGCTCAAGTAGATCTATGAATTTTCTCCAATGGAGAAAGCTTTAGGTGCTGTGGGTGCTGGGGCTTTGTGCAACATCTCTTTCTAGATATATATTTGTTTCACGTTATATCTTTCTTCCATTATCTATTTGCACTTAGTCATAAGGCAACACACATACATTGTTATTTGTTGAGGCTAAACGTTTTCAAAAGTAAACTTCATTCACTGGAACTTATTTTGTAAAATAAAGCGAGATTTGCTTTTAGGAAGCTACTAAAATAATGAACTGACTTTATTTCTCTTATTTAAACTCATAATGGATCTTCTACAAGACTTCCCAGTTGATGGATGGTTTATAAAATTGTGCCTTATGAAATAAATAAATAAATATATATGTAAGAAAAGAAATATACACAAATTGTCTTTGTGATACTTTAACCACATGATGGGTCATTTTAATAATAAAACATATCTTTTAAAGTGTTTATGAATCGCATTGTAACATTGTTCAATGATAGGTTATAACACGCATTTGTAAATATTTACTAGAAGTCAATTTTTTGTTGGTTTTACATAAAGTTCAAAAATGACGCAGGTCTTTAAGAATTGTTTTGCATCACTTATAAAACATATTAGTTTAATGACTTTCTTTAAAGTCTAGTTTGAAATGGTTCAGCATGATGTGCACAGTACATATCCAGGGAGATTAGGGTACCTTTTTCTTGTAAAATTTATTAAACTAGAAACACCATTCTCCTTAAAGAAGTAGCCATGCTTCTTATGGCATTATAACTATGATCCTGTGAACTTCAGTTTTCATTTAAATTATATGGTTTTATTTGCTCAAGTAATGAATGTACCATTAAGTTGTGATATACACTGGACAATTTTATATTGTGGTTCAAAAATGTTTTCAGGATTCAATTACTCAGTTAAGCAGTTCTCTTCAATATATACATTTTTGGGCAAATTGTGTCCTATTTTGTTTTCTGTTATACACTTGCATTACAGCTTTTAATATCTTTAAATCTTATCACTGTTTACATGATATAGTAAGCATATAAAAAAGGCATTATGTAATTCTTTAATCAATAAAATGTGGTTTTTATCTAACAATATTTTCATTGAAAAAAAGTGTAAATTGTTATGCGTACTCAGCCACTTGCATGATCTCACTTTATTCTTAAGGTTGTAGTTGAAGTCTTTTTAAGAAAACACATTTTTATAGTTTTCTAGATGGAGGTACACAGAACCTGTTCCAAGACTTAAGTGTATCTTGTATTATTTTGATAGCTTAAGTTCAAATATTTGTCATCATATATCCAAATTAACTATTATTACTTTTCTTTCATTTAGCCCAAATACAGCTTGTACTTTTTACTCAAGTACACTGAAAAAGATGTTTTAAAGTTCAGTATAAAATTAAAAATAATATCAATGTTTAAAATGCACAATAAAATGTTATTTTGGTAGCTTTACACTACCATCAACAAGAGTCAAGTCCTAAAAGATAAGCGGGTAGTTTTATAGCAAAAAGGTTTAACTCGTAATCTATGAGGGTAGTATGAGTATTATACATAATAAGTCAATATTTCTTTCCAAATCTGCATTATCACCAGCTAACCCTTCATCTCTATTTAACAATGATGAGGAGTGGAATTCTCCGA
>NW_013666161.1:294010-311144 GCF_000517525.1 Limulus polyphemus
ATTCCAAGCTTTAACTTGTTGTTAAACAAATGTTTAAACAACTCTAATTATTCAATGAATTATTTATTTTACAGCACACAATTTCTATTTATTCTCTAATATTCAATTCACTTTGAGTATCAGGTTCATTTAAAATTGTTTTATGCCATTATATTAAATTACCTGTTTTGACAGTGTTCAGCAAGAGGAGAAATGAGCAACTTTTGTGTTACATACATAACCTTTATGTTCATTAAGATATTTCAAATTATGTTTTTTTGTTGCATTCACACCTACTTTGATATATACCTTTTTTATTTTTAGTACTAAGAAATATTGTTTTAATTTTATTAAATGGTTTTAAAATAGGAATAAAATTGTTTCTGAATACACTGGTGATTTGGCTAGTTATACCTTGTATATATGGTAATATTACTATACTATTAATTTTATTATAGACACCGTTTAATCTAGTACATTGCTCGATAAAAATTGAACTGTGCTTTTTTTTTTATTCCATGTTCAATGATGTCAACATAATAACCTCTGTTGTTAGCAATGTTTTTTATATACTTCAATTTGTTTTTCAAAATTAGAAGAACCAGGACAAATTTTAAATACTCTGTCTACATAAGTATAAAAAAAGCTGCTAGTTTTTTGAGAAAGTAGGTGACGTGATCTTCCATGTGGCAGCATGGAGACTGAATATGGTTTCTGATAAACAGTTGTGGAAATAGTTCCATTATTATTTCCTTTAACAACTACATCTAAAAAAAAGTAAATAATTATCTTGTTCAATCTCATGTGAACTCAATAGATTTAGAAGGATCAACATTGTTTAGATAATGAGCTTTATTGTGCATTTTAAATATTGATCTTATTTTTAATTTTGTAATTTATTGCACACATTGCTGTAATTGAATCTTCAATACAAAATATTAGAAATTTCTATGTTTTTGCTACTTTTTTTTCACAAATTCCAGGTTTTAATTCATATGTGGAAGTGAGTGTGCATCTAATTTTTCAAAGTTGTAACTAACTCAAGTTCTGGTGATGAAACAAGCCACTACACTGGTATTGTAACCTGCTAGTGGTTACAGATTGGTTGTATAGCACTCGTTTGATACTTTTAAACAGATAAAATGTCAGAACTTTAAGGCTTTATTTGACTAGTGTTGGGAGTATATAAAAGTTGAATGTACCAGCTCTGTTGGAAAGCATAATTTGTATTTATTAAAATATATATATTTAAGTTAATAAGCTACACGATCAACACACAAGTTATAGTTTACTTGTATAAAAAAAATAAACTGCCAAGCAAAAATTAATCAATGCTAGGGAATATAACTGTTATAATGTAAATTGTTCTGTAAGGTTAACCAGCTACGGGCATGATCTTGTATAAAGACATGTCTTAAAATTTATTATACTTTCTATGTAGTTGTTGATATTGTTTAGTATAATAGGTGGAACAGGCTTGAAACATTGCTACGTATTTATTATTTTGAAAAGGCTATACATAAACATAAAACACTTCACAGGGAACTTTTAACTAGAGACAAAATTTAATATAAATCAGTGTTAAAGTACACTAATTCCAGAAACAACAACAGCATTAAAGAAAGGTGTTTCTTATTTAGCTTAAGGTCTGAAATATGTTCAAATTCTAATTAAAATGCTGTATTTACTATACATTTATATAGACAGAATATTTCTCTTATTCAAACAAATCAGTTCATTTTTCCCATAATTTTACAAATTTAAAAAGATTATAATTTTTATTTGTGAAAACAAAATTCAACCATAAATAAACAGAAATGAGGTAAAATAAATGTAAATCTTTGGTAAATATGATAAAATCATTTGCCAAGTGCTATAGGGAAATAACTGCTAGAAACCACTTTCTAAAATCTTATAAGGAAGAGTTATTTTAGACTAATTAATTCCATAAAATCCTTCCCAGATGTTAAAATGATCCTAAATTAATTAAAAACTATAACGAAAAAAAAATTATAATAGGCCGACAGTCTCTTCAATTAAAACAATCTTTTTTTACTTGTGATAATATTAATCAATATTAATATTGGTTTGAAAAACGTTATTAGAATCCAGTACCAGCTTAGAATGATAACTTTGCCCTTACGCACCAACTTGGATCCATAACTTAAATATTCATGGATCATATTCTGTTAAACGGTCTAAAACAGAACTTAATTAGGTTGTTGTTTATTTGCTAAACATCTAATATTGTTTAATTTATTCCCCAAAAAAAAGATGCATGCACGAATATCAAAACATTCATATTGTAATGAAATTGTCACAAGATTTAATTACAGAGAAAAGCAAATTATATATATATATCTATAAATATTACATGTGACACATAAGAATAACCATTTTTATCCTACTTCTATGAGAGAAACTGTCTACACCTCGTTGGTTCCCATTACTGAAGTTTGCTTTTTATAAATAAAAAGCAATAAGTAAAGGTGCTCTCTTCTAAGTCTTGCTTCACCTGTAAGATCCAAAAATTTCTCTCTCTTTGCATTTGGTAGAACCTTCCCTAGGTCAAAGAGACTGGAATTAGCCTGTAACATCGCATTGCAATGGACAGAATAAACCACCATAGACGTCTGGCAGAGGCAAATCGCACCATTAGAAGCCTCCAGAATCCCAGGAGGAAGATAAGATTTGCCAGCTGACTGTATAGATACAACCTGTGAATGATGCACAGTAGCACTTAACAGGGGCACACAGTAAGTCACAATTACTGCCTACAACTCTTAATATTGGTAGATTCTGTGCAGTTTTTATAGCCAATACCTATTGAGTGTTCTGCAGCAGAAACACAAGAAATACTCTTCAAAATAAAATTGAGTTTTAAACAGACATAGGAAAGTTTTGTTGAAAATTTATATTAATATGTTTTACTTAATTGTACTTAAAATTTTAGGAACTTAGCAACAGAAATTATTTACTAAAGATGTTTTGTGATTCAGTTAATCTTCATTTATGATAAAAATCATGTATACTAATGTCTAAAAGTGTGATACATAAACACAAGTGCAGTAATCTGGTCATTGTAATTTTGTTTTAAATAACTTAAAACTAAGCTTGCAAGTAAAATGTTGATTTTCTCAATAACTAGACTTACTAAGTAAAATGATGAACATTCACACTACATATACAATTGTTACATACAAAGTTTCAATCTTTTAGATTGAATTAAAATTGTAAAATATCGTCATCAAATGTTTGCTTGTGAAGAGAGATGTTCAATTGTTTAATTTTCATTATATTTAATACCTGCCACTATAAAATATTTCATGATTATTTAATTTTGTCTTTGTTACTTCTACTATTATGTTAGATATACTAAATGTGAAAAAGTTTAATAACATATAAGAACACAATCTTCAATCATTCAAGTTATGGTCACTAAAATAGTTATAATTTGTTGTCAAAACAAGCGATCATGTGCAAATCTTACCTTTTAAGATTTCGTCTAGCAGCTGGAAGTGTGGATGGGTCCTCCTTTAAAAGGAATTTTCTGGATCCCAGAACATAATCTTCAAAATATTTTGGCCAGTCAAGACTTTTGATGGAAAAGTCAAAAATCTAATAACAAAATTAAGTTTATACACATTACCAGCCCAAAGATATCTCTTAAAGAACACTGTTGATGAGAACACAACCAAGAGCTGACTTATGAGAAGTGAGTATATACATTTTCTAGCTTATCAAGTTTATTTAAGTACAATCTATTACTTAAAAATTAAGATCCTAATAACTTAATTCACTTCTATTACCTCTATTATTACATTAAGCTATATTTCATGCCACGTGCTTTGATATTCAATCAACATTAAAAATTTTCTTAATCTCAGTGTTTCAATTTGAAGGTTTTTGAAATAACAAACAATGTGATTTTATATATAAATTAAGACTTTTTTTTTTCTGCTCAAAAGTGTCCCATTTTATAATATTTTGTAATAACTTTGTTGATGACAATAAATTGTATTTTGCTCATTCTAAGTACTTAATGCAAAATTCAACTCACCTCTCTGTCCTTTCCGACTAGTTGTTTGTATAAAGTCTGAACATTGCTACTATGGAATGTCCACTCGTGAGTTGTAAAGTACTCTAAGCAGTTTACAGCTCGGTTGAGACGAGAATACAGTTGTACCATTCTAAAACAGAGCCCAAGATTTTTTTCACTGATGAAAAAAAGCTATTTTTGATTACATCTGTAATTTCTAAAAAGTATAACTGGGAGAGAAACAACTGCAGGTTTGGGAATTTTGAAAGGAATATAATGCATTCATTTTAGTAAAAGAAAACTAGTAGAAACATATTCTCCACTAAATTGAGTATCTGCTCTTCTGACTGGAAAGATGAACAGCTTCAAAGTTTAGTGTATAAAAAGAAACGTTATACTAGACAGACTTTTCAGGCTCAAGTTATATGTCATGTTTCATAATATGATACATCCTAACATAGATTTAGGTGTGTTATGACAGGTGTCACAGCTTGTAATGGAAGTTTCATAGTCTAAAGTGAGCTAAATTATTTTACTTCAGATAGACAAACATCATTTCAACACATAAATCATTGATTTAAATGTTAATAATGTCTGCTACTAAATAATTTAATTGAAATTGGTTCAACCAGTTCCTCACAACAACTTGTGATGCCAGATAAACAGATAAAATTATCTATATAAATAGCATTCACCTCACAATTTCACTTATGCACTTCTTATGTTCTGTACAGTGTAACAAACACTGAAAATTTTCATCAGTTATAACCAATACTGACAAACAACTCTTGGCTTTCATTAATGAATGATATGACTAGTGTTATTTTACTGATATTCTTCTCTAGTCTATGCATGCAACATAAATGTCAGCCTCAATTACTGAACTATAAAAACTAATGATTACTTCTTTGTATGGAGAAAGCAAGACATAGTGATCCAACCTCTCAATAATATTCTATGCTTTAGCAGCACAAACTTATTCATGTGTTTGGGATCTGAACCAAAGCTTCAAGGACATGCCGGTTTAATTTCCTCAGTCGTGTGCTTGGAGGTTTGGTCTAGGTTTAAAGGGCACGTTAACCCAACCTTTTGAGTAAAGTGTTTAGTGGCTTAGTCAAGGCTTCAAAGACATGTTGATTCAATTTCCTCGGTCATGTGCTTAGAGGTTTAGTCTAGGTTTAAAAGGCATATTAATCCAATCCTTTCAGTCACATGGTAATACAATCTCTTCTATAATGTCTTTATTAGCGAAGTTGATGCTTGAGACAGGTACAATTCCAACTTCCTCTCTTGTGTGTTTAATGGCTTAGCTTAGACTTCAAAGGTTTTATTAATCCAAACTCTTTAGTTGTGTTTCACGTGTAATATTTATTTGATGTGTTTTACTAAAACAGTTACTTCTTACCTGTAGTTTTAAAGACAGATATATTGTCAAATATCGTTATATTCTTATCTAATCTTTTATTTTTCTTCTTCCAACAGAAGAATATACATGTTAACACATTTAAAGCAATAGATGTAAGTTATAAATTACCTTTAAGCATTTACAGCTCCATATGGAAGTAATTTATAGCTTTATAAATACAGAACTCTAAACTTAAGAAGAATATACATGTTAACACATTTAAAGCAATAGATGTAAGTTATAAATTACCTTTAAGCATTTACAGCTCCATATGGAAGTAATTTATAGCTTTATAAATACAGAACTCTAAACTTAAGAAGAATAAACTTAAGAAGAATATACATGTTAACACATTTAAAGCAATAGATGTAAGTTATAAATTACCTTTAAGCATTTACAGCTCCATATGGAAGTAATTTATAGCTTTATAAATACAGAACTCTAAACTTAAGAAGAATATACATGTTAACACATTTAAAGCAATAGATGTAAGTTATAAATTACCTTTAAGCATTTACAACTCCATATGGAAGTAATTTATAGCTTTATAAATACAGAACTCTAAACTTAAGCTCGATATTATTTCATACGTTTGAAAAATCATTACCACAGTAATGTGTATGTGTGTGTGTATATATATGTATATATATGTATTTACATACACGCATGGGTGACTTTCAAATGTTCCAATTCAAGAATTCAAAATAAGTTCCATATGATTTCACACAGTGTTAAACTTCAGTTTCATAAGACTTCACATCACAATAATAATATGATTACTGAACTGAAAGAAATAGTAGCAAACTGTATTTAGTATCATTAGAAACAGAATTTAGTGCTTTATAATATAACCAAAATCTGCTTACTGCTCTGCACTACCAGAGGCTGGCATTTTTCACCATGCCCATGAGCCATTAAATATACGTGATTTCAAAACATTTCTTTCATTTTGGTTAGTACTGCATGATATCAATATGTCATCACTCTGAGATTTCCTAAATTGTGAACAAAAATTACTTGTATAGTGTAACATATCTTCAAGTTAAAATGATTATCTCACACAAATTAATGACATTACGAGTAAATATTTTGTAATTTGTGAGATTTGACAGCATTCCAGTTCTTCATGGCTATTAAACTGTTTTTACTCACCAACAAAGGTTTTGCAAAAAGGCACTATAACAGTTTAAACAGTAATATGAAAAAAAAACAACTAAACAGTGTATCAAGTCAAGTTGTTGTCACAGAAAAGACAGGGAACCAAATAATGAAATACAACACAACTTACACATACTCTCATATATATGGCAATTAACTCATAAAAAAACACAAAAGGAAAAAAAAAGTATATGTAGGAAAACATTCATTTCAGCTCCTTATTTCAACCAAGCAGGCCATGCTGTCCTGTGCTAAATTAATATCCAATTATGATGCTAATGAGTAATGAGAATTTTATGAACAAAAAATGGTTTAAGACATACCTTTCTAGTCCAGGGCTGCAGTGGTTAGGAAATAATGAGCACACATTATAAACAAGTTGAAGAAAACGTGTAAACCCTACAACCCAGAGAGCATTCTAACACACAAAGAATGTTTCCCCAACATCACTGTTTAACAAAAGAGTTATCAAGAAGGAAAAACAATTAATGTAAATATTCCAACATCACTTAATTAGAGAAGAGAGAGAGAGAGAATGTTGCACTAATATGAGTGAGTAAATAGTTTTAATATTTAATCAAACACAGATATAATTAAACAAACGAGACATTTTTTTAGTCTTCCTGAATCATTGTAAGTGAATGGATACTAACAATTAACTGGACCACAGAAAGATTTAAGGATTAGTAAAGGGGATATAGTTTGTACTTTAATCAGCATATCAAGTTTCTAAAGTTATAATTCTTGATATATTGAAACAACATTTGTACACAAAGTTAGTGTTAACAAATAGACTTTGTTAGCTTTAAATTTATTATAATTTTCTTAAAGTTAAACCTCGCATATTACAACTGAATCCTGACAGAAAATTGCAAGGAAGAGTGTTTCTTCACTAAATATCTTAACAAAGATTTTTGTCAAAGATCACTTATTATCATTGTACACCAGAGTATCAGAGATTCATTTTATAACCAAAAGGCTACTTTCTATATAAAAGCTAATCACAGATTAAAAATCATATTCAATGCCTTGGTTTCCTATATTGTTTTGTACAGTTTTTGAGACAACTTCTTCATTACCTCACTGCAAAATTAAAAATTACTTGTGAATTTTAATGATGTTGAAATTTCAATAAATGTTATTTCACCTAATCTAAACCAAATAAATATTTCACAAAAAAGTAACTAACTAGGTATGCCACAATCTTTAAAATGTGATATTTAAAGTTTTCTAACTTAATTTATTAAAAGAAATCACATTACTTAGTATTCTATTAAGTCCTTGTTATATTAATTAAGATGCTCAATTATTTGAAACAAGCTTTTCAGATTTGGATGCAGAGAACAGGTAGTGTTTAACACACATGACTAGAGAGTATGATCAACAGAAACACAGCATTAATAAACAAATTTGAATTGACTTAGAGTGGTGCCATAGTAAGGACTGGAAACAAAGGATAAACGATACAGACTGTTATTGAATATTCCTGATAACACCTACAATCATCTACATTCATACAGGTTTATCTAACATGGACATAGACCATAGAAAATGTCAGTTTGTCAAATAGAAGAGCATTTTTCAAGGACAACTTCTACTGTGAAAAGTCAATTTTTCAATCATAGTGCTTCAACAACCTCAGTTATGTATTATCAAAAACTAACTACTATTATGCTTATAAAGTCATTGTTTGCCAACTTATTATATTAGCATTATATGCTTCTTTATTTAAGCACTAACTATTATAAACAATATGTTTTGGTACACCTAATGTTAACCCTAGAACACCAGTGTGGGGTCACTATGACCACATACTACTTGGTGTTAATGACTGAAAATGTAATGCTGGCATTCCAGGGTTAATGAAATTACATTACACTAGCTTACAATTTTACTATAATTTCACAATTGTAAATTATTTTACAAAACACAGTGTTTCCATAATAAAAACTGACTTCCTATTTGGAGTTCAAGTAACTTATTAATACTTAGTTTTGTGAAGAAAATACTAAGTTCTTTGAGGATTTACCTAAAAATAAAAAGGTATTGTAAAGTTTATTCATAAAAATAACATAATTTATTCAAAATGAGGTCTTTGAAAAATCAAAGAGTAAATTTCATCAATAATTCAAGTAAATTATCTAATGACGGACAAGTAAAAGTACGGTTGCTTTGATAAAACCTTCACCTTTCAAAACAACTAATTTAATTTGTTTATTATGACATAATGGTAATTTTAATAATTATAATGCATATTAGGTTATTTTAACATGATCAAAATGTTTTTTTTTCTCATTAAGACCTTAATTCCAATTAGTTTGGGGTTGACTGGTATTTTTTGCAAGCCAAGAATTTTTACACCCAGTGGGCAGCCATATAGGACAAGCATGTTTGGTGATAGGCATTTGAACTTGCAGCCCTCAGATTGTGAGTCGAGCATCCTAACTACCAGGCTCATGATCAAAGTGTAAAACTTAGAAACTAAATATATCATAATTACGCAGTTTTGGCTCACCTTGGTTTCCGGCCCATAAGTCGGGCAACAAAGTCAAGCAGATGAGCTGGAATTAAATGGTGAATAAAGACATGTATCTGGTTCCAAACACGGTTACTCTTGAAACTTCCACCAGGATATCGCAACACTTCCCTACTTGGGTGTGTATATACTAAGGGAAAAACAATGGATTCCACTTCTCCCCATGATAAACGATTCTGAGAACCAGATGTACAGTTGTAAACCACAATGTTGTTTGGTCTGCAAGAAAGAAATAGAATAATGTTTAGAGTTGGTATAACATTTCTGAAGGTAGAATACAAGCACTATTATAAAATCCCTAACTTCCTCAATGTGTACTTATATATACCAGAATGCAAACGTTCCAGTAAAAGGCTCTTAAGTTGGCATAAAAGGATATTCTGCTAAAGGTTTGGTTTCTCAAATCAAAAATCTAATTTAGTACATGTAATCAAATTAAGCCCAACATTTAAACTAGTCTCATATATCTTGTACAAAGAAATAAGACTAAAATTGAAAATCAAATAAAAAATAATGAAAATAATATACATCTTTGTGTGGAAAGGACTTGGTTGATAAAAGTATCCAACTTCCTGGCTTAATTAATTAATTAATTATAATATTTATATTGGAAATTACAGAAAATGAGGCAGTAAAGGAAATGACTAGTGAAGATGTGTTCTGGGGTTGATTATTTTGAGAAATACACAGTTTGGTCACCAGGAGTTTTAAATTTAAAGAATAAAAATGTAAAAATATGCTTCTCTATGTTTTATTAAATATATATTTGAAAATGTCTGTTTATGTTAAACATGTTGTTATGTGTTCTATTATTAGATGGATTTTTCCAAAAGATTTTGTGAAAATAATGTGAAGTCCAGTCCATGTAATGATAATTAATTATTTCTTCTCTAACCTGTGCTACAGCCTACATTTTCTTTTTACACAAGTTGTAGGCCTGAGTTCACACAGTATCTTCACTTTCAGCATAAACTGTGATACCCACGTTACCAATGTCTGGTTTACGAATACAGAACTTACTTAAACTTTGATTGTCAAGTGGACATACCATACATATTAATATCTAAGATTGTTAAAAAATCATATTACATACAGCTAATATTAAAAATAAAGACATAACAATTTATTACAGTGATATCAAAAAACATTTCACTGCATTTAACAATAGTGTTAGCTTAAAATACACTAGAATATTACATTATTATACAGAATGACAAATATTAAAGAGATTAGAATATGTTAAAAAGCATCTTAAGTGTTTCAACAAATTATAACAGTGCTCAGTAGCATTACAAACATCTTACATTACCTATGTGTAGCTGTATACCATGCAACACAAACAATCAGTTTGATAACCACATCAACAGGTATGATGTCAGCAGTCCCACCTGGTCGACATAACATTGATCTTAAAACACCTTTTCCTGTCTGAAATTGTAATCAGATGAGAAATAAAAAGTGACAAGAAATCTAAAGCATTAAATTAGAGCAAACAAATCAAAATAGTCACATTTATCATTAAAAAAAATATAGTCTACAGTTAGCCTGTAAAGTTACCAACGTTCTACCATAAACATAATTTGGAAAAAAATGTACACTAGGGATAATACAAATAGCAGTTGTGGTTAGATATCACATTTCAGATGTCTGACTAGACTTTGATATTTTCAGATCTTATAGTAGATGTGGCCATACATATTGAAAATGTGCCACAGGCATGTCCTACCACTTCCTTATAATATAGCATTGAACTAGTTACTTTGTCATTGTTCTTTGAAACTTTATAAGGATATACACGAGGGTGTACAGTTTGGCATGAGCAAGTGGCAGTTGTATGCCCTTTGAGGGCACGTGGTGACATGAGACTGTGTTACCCCACACACGCCCATCGAGAATGTTGTTTGGATTGTGTTTGCCATTTTTGTTGTTGCTGTTGCTACTCTGACTTTCTGTGGCAGTACAACTGGTAGGGGTGATGTTTTTCTAACTATGTAATAACTATCCATATTATGACTACCATGGCTCCCACCCTTTTGCTAGAGGAAAAGCTACTATGTTTAGAATCTGGTAGAAAACATCATATGGTAAAATACCTGTTATGAATAGCTCACATGCAAGTAGTATAATGTCTTGTAACATTGTCAGATAACCACTGATAGAAATACTATATAATTATCTGATTCCATGCAAACTTAATACATAATCACATCCGGTTTAATCTGATTTGGATCAGATATTTGTCCCATCTTTACTATGCCAACAGGAAACTAATACCAACACTTTAAACCAACAAATATGATTTTCCCTCCACTAAAGAAACAAAGAAGACAGATTTTGATGAACCTTAGAAACATGAAATTATATTAGAAAAATCAAATATTCATTCTATATTAAAGAAAGCTAATGAAGTATGACTTTTTTTTTTTTATAGATATACAACATACTAAAAGGAAAAAAATATCATTTGCCTGTTACATAGAAGATTTTATACTTTGTTCAAAACCTAATAAACCTTATAGAAATGGTTAAATTTATTTAGGTGCTAACAATTATCTTCAAATTTTTGTAATCTAACCTAAATATATTTTATGCAAATAAAGTTTTTAATATTCAAAATTTAACTTGGAAACTAGCATGATCAAATTAGATTTAAAAGAATACATTACATGTCAGTTATTATGGTACCTAACACCTCATGCCAACAAAGCATGATCTATAGATTAGTGATTCTTGTTATATTATATTAAAATAAGAGAAATAATGATTTTAATAAATCTTTCTTTACTGGCCCTTAAAAAAGAATGTAATAGCTTTTCGACCATACATCTCATGTACTGCATACTGCTGCCAATGAGACCTTTTACTTAATACCAGAGCTTATCAGGTCACTTGGTATGCAACACACATAGCTTTGGTTGAAATGCTACTTGTATCAGTTATTTATAAAGTATAAATTATTATGGTATATAACACTTTACACAAGCAAAGCCTAATCTGTGGATCAATAATTTGTATGACATTACATGACAACAAAAACTGATCACAATTTTCAACAAGTATTTCTTTACTGGCCCTAAACTGGTTTCCAGAAAGGAGAATATAAAAGTATCTCACTTCTGGCAAAGAAAGACTTATTGAAAATACTATCAGTTTTATTGTGATATAATGTCACACAAGCTGCCAATTAGTAAATTGTATAATTATATAATATTCAAAAAATGGAATTTACAAAATATGGTAAGATGTTTTATATTTTGTCAATTTATTTTTAACTTTACTTATCACACCTCTTAATCTATTTTAATCTTTCAGAATGAAGGCTAAAATATCACATGTACACACTTACAGCTACGATAAGGCCAGTAGGTCCATTAAAATTGTCAACCCAGCCCTGAAAGACAGAAACTGTAGTGTATAGCTTAGATATCATCATTAGTTAGTCATTTCTATTAAAAAATCTTCAATGCAACTCAATCTTTACAAATATCATACTCTTGCAATCATAATAACAAGCATTTAAGATGCATACATATACAAAAACACATTTACATGAAACATATATACATTTATCAGAACAATCTTTCTACAAATTTAGATACTCAAACTTCGATATGACAATCCCCTTAAAACAGTTAATTAAATTTTGTTATAGGACACATTTTTTTAAACATGGTAAGTTCCCTTATATGATAATCTTTATAATACAAAAGAAAAAATAAACAAAACTCTTCCGAATATACAAGAAGATTGAGAAAGTTTTAAAAAGTGGCCAAGGTTATTAAAATGATGCTGTCTAGTTTATCAACTCACTGGGAATGGTTCCTTCCATGCTGCAGTAACAATAGAGGGTCTGACAATCGCCACAGGTAGACTGCCACATTCCTCTACAAGAAGATTTTCAGCAAGAGCTTTAGTGTATGTGTATGTATTAGGACGATCACCCAGAAGTTTTGGTGTGATTGATGCCACCATTTCTTCATCCATCCATCTAAGAGACCAAGTTAATATTTGCTGAAACATTCATAATATTTGCATATTTAATTCTGCTTTCTATTTGTAACTCAGTATCTCTGATATACACCCGAGCTAGTTATTATAAACCAAGTATTAAATTCAGAGCAGCTATTCTTTAGATATATATAAATATATATGAACAATTAAGTTAAGGCCTAAACTGTTTTCCAGTAAAAAGAATATAAAAGTATCTCACCCATTTTTCAATGCTAAACTACAGAGCCTGTGAAAATAAACAGAAAATTAAAAGTATAATCTGTTACAAGGTTACTCTTGCCCTTCATTAGCACATCCAGTTAATCATAGACTGGCTTGTGACTGTATCAAAAATCTGTAGCTTATAGGCACTAATTTCTTTAAGATTTTCTTTCATACATGCTGTTAACAACACAATAATATCAGTACACACATATGCTTATAAATGTAAACTATATAATACCGCTAGTTTAGGGAGGTAACATGTTTGGTGGTAGCACTTTAACTGTATCATTGACTCTTCAGCTACATCAGTGTTTAAAAAAACCTTTCACAAACGACTTGAATTCACTAATTAATGCCCTATTTTAAAAGTATATAAATTCAGGTGTTATTAAAAGTATTGTGAAAAATCCAGTTGATAAACTTCTGGAAGTATTTTTACACACTTGTTGGTCTGGAGAGTTATAAATGACACAGCAAAAGCATCACTACCACCACCCATATCCTTTCAAATAAAGATATAATTTATGTAGTCAGAAGTCTTTTCCAGGATTTATTACATTAATGCTCAAAGTTTCTCTATGACTGATTTTTTCATTTAACTACATGCACACATTAAGAGTGACCTGTTATTAGTACTGATAAAATAGGTCAATAGTAACTATGCCAGCTTCTGCTTAAAAAAGGGGTTGGTAATAATCATGCCAAATACTGCTCACAAAAGGAATTAAGAGTAAAACGTCAGTTTCTTGAGTTTATTCTTCCAGTATACTCTAAAATGCGCTGAAAATACTCACTCTAAAGCATCTATAACTTTTTGTGGGTTTGCTGGAGGGGGATATACTATTTCATCCACTTCATCTCTGTCGCAGTTGCAATATGCTGTGGAAACATGAATCAGTGCCTACAAAAGTAATACGTTACTGTTATTTGAAAAGTGAATAACTGGCTGTGTTCAGTGAATTAAAATTATTATAGCACAAATACACATATTGCTTGCATTCTAAGCTTTCATTTTACACTGGCAGCAAGAACTATATACCTAAAATCCAACTTAGTTCCAAGATCAGTAAACTTTAAGTATATTAACAACTTTCCTTTTGAACAACAAAGCTCATAATAAATTTAATGATATATATATAAATGGTGTTACAAAGGTACAAAATGATTTGCTAGATATCCATTAACATATAGTGCACAATAGTCTTTCCTAAGTTATTTAGTTCCATTGTTGTTAATATTTTGGGGGTGGGAAGGAGTTCATCAGGTCAGTGTTTCTCAACCTTTCCTTTGAGAGATTTAATGAAAACAAACAAAACTGACAGAATATTCATATATAAATCAAAATGTTTCTTCATTGAATTTCCATTTTAGTGGCTTGCAACAGTTTAGGGAGGCAACGACCTGGTATCGAAAAGGTAAAGAAATGCAATTCTAGGTGGTAATAATACAATTTATTTTCATCGCCTTTAAGCAGGATCTTAACCTTGGACCACTGCAAAGTAAGTGCTCAAACAACTGAGCTAAAGGGTTAAAACATTAGAAATTGCTAGTAAAGCCTTTTTGAGCAACTCAAACTACAAAATTCTTCACCTCTGACAAAAAAGGTCCATCCTTGGACTTTATCTCAGAGTTGTGAGAGGAACATTATTTCGAGTCCAGTTTTTTAGTAATCCAAGTATCTTGTATTTTCATGATTTGGAATCAAACCTGAGATGGATTAACCCACTAGCTAATCCTCGTAAGACATTTTAAAAAACTGTTTTTATTTTTGTTTTTCTTTGCTTAAAGAATAGAAAATATTATGAAAGAAAACAGTTTTTCCTTTGTTATTTCTAAACACCACCACTAATATTGTTTAACTTTACCTTATGTTGAATGATACAAGTGGTTAGGAGAACAATATTACAAATTGATAAGTCAAAAAGAAGACTTTTCTCTCATTAATAAAATTAAAAGTATGATCCATCAATCATAATCTGTTTCAAGATTACATTTGATCACACTCTCTTAACATTTCCAAAAATCTATTTTTGCAATGTCAGAAAAGTTAAACTCACCACCAAATGAGGCATCTTGTGACAGAGTTCTACAAGTCTACGTGTGCCTAAAATATTCATCTCTACTGAACGCCTGAAAAAATACAACATTGAAGTTTGCAAGGTCTAATATCAAATATATGAACTTCTTAATTCAAACTATACCATTATTTAATGTTGAATATAATTAATTTTAGGAAATTATAAGTATAAATGATTAACAAAACCAAAGAAGACACTATTTACACAAACAAAAGGTTGACATTTATGGTTTTACTGACTAAGATTTAGCCAACTTTAAAAGTGGAGTGGAGACCAATTTTTCTTTCAAAGTCTTGAAAGAATGCTGGCAAGAAACTGTCCATTCAAACTTCTTTGCTCCACTACATGATTTGACTAAAAAAGGCCGCTATAGTTGCAAAGTCCTTCACAAACTTCTGGTAATAGGTATAGAGTCCCAAGAAACTTCTTAACTCTCCTACATTGTCTGGTGTTGGCCAGTCACGCACTGCTTTCACCTTGTCAGGATCAGTTCGCACACCATGCTCACTTAAATCTCACTAAGTGAAGCACCTCTTTCTGGAACAAGTGGCATTTATTGGGATGGAGTTTGAGGTATGCTGCTTTCAAACGCTTGAATACTTCCTCTAACCGGGACATTTCCTCATCAAAAGTTGTTGCAAATACAATGACATCGTCCAGGTACACTAGGGCTATCCTCTATTGTAGGCCTTCCAATACTCTTTCCATCAGCCTTTCAAATGTTGCTGGAACATTACTAAGCCCGAATGGCATCACTCAGGATTGCCAGAGACCTTGGTAATAACTAAATGCTGTCTTGGGTCTATCGGTCGGAAACTTCGGTTGGCCAGTGGATCTGTTAACAGGACGCCACCTTATGAAGAGTTGCCTGAGAATGTGTCAGAGTTTGTGAAAGTGTTATCGGAAAGGATGGATGATATTCACCATCAAGAGCGTTCAAACTTGAAAACGTCTGCTGATTCGATGAAGTTAACTTATGATAAGAGATCTACTGAAATTAGCTTTGTACCAGGAGACAAGGTATGGTTATATAATCCCAGGAAGACCAAAGGGAAGTCTCCTAAGTTGTCTTCTCCATGGGAAGGCCCATATGACATAGTGGATCGTCTCTCAGACGTGACTTTCCGAATTAAATGTGGTCGGCGAGGTAAGCCAAAAGTGGTGCATGCCAACAGGCTTTGGCGTTATCACGGTCAAGGACATTTCAGTTGGGACGAAGTGAGCAACAGAACAAATGACGCTGCTGAAGACGTGTCACCTGAAAAAGCCACTGTCGAAGAAGAAACTCAAAGCAAACTAAAAGCAAGTATTTTGCGCCCTGCTTGGGAGAAGGTGCGGACGATGCTGGCATTCTTCAGTCGCTGAGGGATTTGCTCCGTGTCCCATATACTCTGGAATAGTTCAGTCAATTTCCGAATGAGAGCGTGTCCCCGCATTTAAACACTTCCGTCGGAATACCGTCCGATCCTGGAGCTTTCCCGCTTGACGTGCAGTGGATTGCTCCTTTCACTTCCTCTTCCGTTATAGGACGCGCGCGATTCTCATTGATATCTATTTGAGGTAGGCGGTCAATGGCATACTGGATTAGGTTTCCATCAAGTAAAAATGGCTGAAGCAAAACATCAACTTTGCTGGAGAGTATCCAGTGGTTTCATGCTCTGCTGTCCTATAGGCCATCAACAATGGAGGGAGTAAGACATCCCAGTCATCTTGGTGGCTATTAC
>NW_013666161.1:312038-329574 GCF_000517525.1 Limulus polyphemus
GGTGCCTTCCAATCGAATTCCCGTGGCTTCCTTCGCACTGGATCACCCCTATTGCTGACATTCATATCTGGGATGTTGATGTCTGCATTAGGGTTTAGCTGCGGGTTCTGTAAGGGGCTTGCCATTGTCTGGGGCTGATTAAGTCGATGGTTAATGTATCCTCCTTGTGTAAAAGACAATAAATCGTCCTTTAATGTATCTAATTCGCTTTTAAATTTACTAATGTTTTTCATTTGTACTTCTTGCCACTGTTGTTGACTTTCCTGTAGTTGCTGCTGACTTTCCTGCAACTGTTGGAGACTTTCTTCCTGTTTCCTTTCTTGTTCTAATTGCCACTGCTGTAATCTCTCTTCTTGTTTCTTTTCTTTTTCCTCCAACAACTGCTGTAATTTCTCTTCTTGTTTATTTTGCTGTTCAAGCTGCCACTGTTGCAGGTTTTCTTGCAACTGCTGTTGTCTCTCTTCTTGTTTATTTTCTCGTTCTTGTTTCTTTTGCTGCTCTTGTATTGCTGCCGTCAAATCTGCTAAGCTGTAGTTTGATTTTCCGCCTCTCGTTTCCATCTTCTTCTTTTTTTTTTCTGTCCCACTCTCTGACACCAATTTGTTATGTCTCATGTTGTTAGTTAATTTTCCGTGTAATTTCTTTTCGAAGAAACTTTAGCGATACAAGTCCTTTCTTAAATAAAACTGGTTTATTCTTCCTAAATACAACTTTTCAATACACTTAATTTCCACAGTCACGCTATAACAAACGCTATAATTCACAACGAACGTCTCACATGCTCGTCTCAACAATACATCTCTCTCTCTCTCTCTGTCCGCAGTTCAATTACCCATTGTTGCCGTCTCGTCTTGACCGTCTTATATGTACAAGAATACCGAAATCTGGTAAACTCCCGACGCTTCATGAACGTTCTAGAAGCGCGTGACGTGACCTCCCCTGTCGTAACAATATATATAAATACCTCTAGATTCAAAATCAGAATTACTACATTTAGGACTTATTTACAACTTATAAATGTACATAAACTTACTATAAGAAGGAATATCTATTGGTGAATCTAAAAGAACATTTGACGCCAAGTACTGTAAATTAGATCAGTTTAACACTGAGACAATGTAGCATATAAGCCACTAGAATACTAAGTTTCCTTCTCAAAATAATTTATTTCTTGTAATTTCAGAAAGTATAGTATAATCTTTTTTTTATCTGAATATGCAACAAATTATCTTTTTTGTAATTATAAACTCAAACGACATAATGGAAAAGTTCAGAGAATTCATTATTATGAAGAAATACGTGCACATCCGTACAGATATGTACATAAAGTTTGCTACATCCATACAAAATCACTAAGCTTACTCACTTAAGAGGTTCATCAAATTTGACAGTGGCTGCTGAATGAAAAACAACAGAGACATCATTTGCAAGGAGAGTAACATCAGAGGGTCGTATGCCAAGGCCAGGAAGAGTTATGTCCCCATGAATTGGGACCAGCTTTGACAGCTGATGGGGTCGCTCTTTCCTAATATCATCAAAAATCTGTAATAAAGTTTAAACAAAAAACTGTTAACACAAAAAATTTTTTATCACAATGTTATAATACTGATATTTTTAAAAGATAATATATATATCTTACAGATATTATCAAAAAACTTAATTGACAATAATTGTAAATGATATGTTTAAATATGCATAGAGTGACACCTCTTGTTTGTTTAATAAAATTCCTATTCTGAAATTAGCCAGAGCTCATTTTTCATGTTGCAGTTGAAATAAAAAAAGGAAGGTTTATATCTATGGCAATTGAAAAACCAATATTTTCACAAAGTAAGCATTTGCATAAATGTTGTTTTCATGTTTTTGCAATTATCTAAACTTTAGTTATCATGAAAAGCTGTATGCCATAATTAAAAAATATCTTTCTACCCTTTAAGCAGGCAGTTTTTATTTTTTGTTGCTTGGCATTTGTGTTATTATTTTTGTTGGTTGATTGTTTCATCAGTGTCTTTAGTTGTTTACTGTAGTTTTGAAGTAATATTACTTATAACACTCAAATAGTGTAACCCCAACTTCTACATGATAAATATTTATTTAAAGAAGTAAGAAATTATATATAAGTTCAGTAATTTAAATGCCATTTAGAAGAAGAGAATTTGCAAGCACTGCTAAAACTACTTTAAATAAATCTTCACCAAAGCAAAAATACAATAATAAGGTTAAAACCAATAATACCAAGGCATAAATTATAAAATGGGAATTGAAAGAGAACAATCTTGATTTTGTCGATACCTGCAGAGGTATTAAGGATCAACATTGCAGCATACACGCAGTCTATATTTTAGTCCAACTTACAAATGACACATACCTGATAATAATTACTCTTATGAGCAGACCCAAGTGCTAACACTCCCAAAATTTTACATATTTTTCACTGACTGCTGGAGTTAAGTCATGTACCACTACTGGTGATCCATATCAACAGTATTTCAAATAATATATTTATAAATAATCTCCTTCCCAGATTGTCTTGCAAAACACACAAAAAAGATGCCAGAAATAAGGAATGTTATGAGATTAATCACTCGTATTAACTCTAATTAATGTATACAGTATATGAGTTATGGTCATAAAGGTTATTAAAAGTGCAGAGTAATCTTTGTATGGTATGTTTCTAAAACTGAAATGAATCTTGTAATTTCCATTTTCTAATTTTTGCAATGATGTCCTAAGATAAGTACTATATTTTTTGTTGATCTGCTTTAAATATAAAGAGCTCATTCATGTCACTTGAAATAATGTCACTTCTATAATACAAATTGATAATATTAGTTTTTTCAAATAAGAAATACACATCTTTTTTATAAAGTTATGGGTAAATCCATTTTCTGATCATAAGACTTTTCACCTAAAGTATAAATTTTAAAATAATAATAACTTCAGGAATAGAATATACATATTTTTAAACATAATTTAATGACAACTATATTGCAGAAAAGACCAACCTCACCAGTATAAATCTGTTTGTTCACAGCTTTGAATTTGACATGTGGCTTCATAATCTAACAAACAACTGTTGATAGATGAAAAATGTAAAGGTTTAATTTAGAAAAATTAATGGAGAAATTGGTTTTCATGAAGAAAGCAATTAAATATAAATTTTATAAATAAGAAACTACAATATCTGTTATGGATGCTCTTTAAAAAAAAAAAGATAACTTATCTTGCCTTAGCATTAAGAAGTTCTTCCATCCGTTCTCTTGGTTCCCGGCCTCCCTTAGACCGCAACAAAAGATAAATAGTCTTTACTCCACCGCAACATCGAAGCAATTTCTCAACCAATACCTAAGGATTAAAAAAAATAAATAAATCACATTATTAAATGTAGCATTCAACAAACACAAATTGAATAACTTAGTCATTATGCATAATGAGCCAACTTCTCATACATATAAAAAAGGAAAATAATAAACCTTGTGTAATAACTATATTTCTCATCACCTTAAAATTATTTATATGTTCATACAGTAGACCACAAGTTTTTAACTGAAAAATCACAAGCACTGGTATATCAATCATTACACTAGAGGGAAAACTTGTGCTTCTGATAGGAAATATTTTTTTTGGTTGTGGTATTTTGTATTTGAATGCAGAAAGTTTATAAAATATAAAGACAGTGCTGTGTATTCAAAGTAATTAAAACAGTTATGTGACCTTCCTAGGCTACTCACATATGAAGTTAGGTATGTAGAGTTCTAAATGAATCTGATGGCTGTGCAGGGTGTTTCAACGACTGCAACATTAAACCTAAGTGGGTGACACCTATTCCACAACATGTGACACCCATCAAACACCTCTAGTTCAAAATACATTTTGAGCCAAATGTTTTAATCGAAAATGGCAAATTGATCGACTTATCTAGTAAGAGACACCAGATCTAGCAATGCTTTCAAAACATGGGTATCATGGGCAAGTATTAAAAGTAAAACTCCCAGGGACCTATTCAATGGGATGATGATATTGGTACTCTAAATGTAGAAATTCACACACAAAACCTTACCATAGAAACACGGCTGTCTGAGATGTGGCTTTGAGGGATGACAGATCCATATGTCAAATTCCTTTCCATTTGCAATGCATTATACTATCTATGGTGAGGTCATCCATACTTCCCTACTCCTAATTTCATTTTGGAATAGCTTAATGAAGTTTAGTAAGCTTTCCACATATGCAGGCACATTACTCTTTAATTATATAGATGCCTAACATGTATAATTCACCAGTGAAATAGAGAACCTTCAGTAAGTAATACAAATCTCAAGTATTTTCAGTCCAATAAACAATCCACAATTATTTAACAGTCCAAACAATAACCATGTGTGTCAGCTCACTCATCAACAAGCCTTGAATAATTTACAGTTTAATTCAAAAACTATGAATGTTCAACTGACCAGCCAAGAAACCTTAAGTATTTAACAATACAGCCAATAAGCCACAAGTGTCTGTCTGAAAAACAAACAAATCTTTAGTATCTAACAATACAACCAATAAATTATAGGTGTTAATCAAACAATAAACCTTAAGCTAATGGACCAACCTATATTCACAAGTATTCATTTGACAAAATAAACTCACAGTTTTTAAATTGAAATTTAACCTGTCATATATTTAAAATACCAACAAAGAAACCTATAAAAAAGTTTAACAGGACACCTATCAATTTTGTAAGAACATGAAGAAAAAAAACAAATATCTTTAAAACTGTATCATTAACTAATAAATAATCCTGTCATAAATGTTTATGAAACTTAGTAAAAGCAATTAACTGTTCTTTTAATTTTGAATAACTTATTACTTTCTCTTTATAAAAAAAAAAACAAACAAGTCTTGTGAAAAAGCTAATGGCACAATTTAATGGATTTTTTCACCAACCTGCTCAACTTCTCCATATTACACATATACAGACATCTAGTTGTTTATTTCAGTTTAAAAATGTTTGGCTCTAAACACAAAGAAAATACAGTGTATCCCTACAGTTTGAAACTAAGTCTTGAATGTTAACTTTACAAGGTTCTGGATTTAGGATTTAAATACATTTACCAAACCATGGTGCCTGTAGCAACATAACCCTACATTTCTTTACAAGTCGATAATTTACATACACATTTATTTGGTTATTCAATACTGTTCACCTGAAATATTCTTAACAAAAAGTAAAATGTTGAGTATGCATACTATCTAGGGCTGCTCGAGTGAAAACTTCCCATTAAAAGTGATACAGTAAAATGTTGGGTATACTTGTTATCTAGGGCTGCTCAAGTTTAAATTTCCCATTAAAAGTGATACAGTAAAATGTTGGGTATACTTGTTATCTAGGGCTGCTCGTGTGAAAATTCCCATTAAAAGTGATACAGTAAAATGTTGGGTATACTTGTTACTAACAGCGCTAGCTAACAGGTATATTCAACGTTTTACCGTATTATCTTTATTGGGAAGTTTTCAAACTAGCAATATTAGATAATACGTGCACCCAAAATTTTACTGTATCACTTTAAATGGTAAGTTTTCACACGAGCAGCCCTAGATCACTTTTAACAAGAAGTTTTCACACATAGTAAAATGTTGGGTTACATGTTGTTAGCTAATACTGCTAGTGTGAAAAATTCCGAATAAAAGTAATACAATAAAATGATTATAAGTCTAGATGTGTCGTCTTTAATAAATGTCGGAAAAATCCACTCTTCACACACAACAAAAAATTGCCACAGGTCCCTTGTGACGGCTTAATCTATTATAATAATACTCAGTTTTTGTCTGTCCCGAAAATGCACGCGCACTTCGTTTCAACGGATGTAAACAAAAGGCAGGTGTAAATATAATTTTATATTTCATATAAAAATAAAGTTTTATAAAAGTCTAACGTTAGGTCGTAGAATGACATTATAAGTTTATTTACTTATATTATTAAGTACGTTAAATTTTAGCCCTAAATGAACTGAAGCAAAAAAACGTGCACAAGTTGGTGTTAATTTATCTCTATCAAATATAGACCGTACTTAATAAAGGTTTAACTAATGTTAGGACAAGAGGACCTATAGATTTCGGTGTCTGCCATTATAATACTTTTGTATTATGTTTTGTGGGTCTCTGCCCACCAACTGTAGACTGGGAATATAGTGACACTTTGCCTATAGTAACATTTGTCGTTACATATTAACCTGTACAGTTTGCTGAGCGACAAGTTTCTGAGGAAATAGATAAAAAAAAATCACAAGTTCGCGCGTTTTCCTAAAAGCGATTTGTTTATATCAATGATGTGAATAGATTTAGATAAAAAATGAAATGTAAATTTACCATATAAGTGTAACTTTCAATTAATGACTGATGTGTTGCTAGCTTTCTGACAAAAACCAAATCAGACTGTTACTGGCATTTTCAGTAAGAACGGCATCTTATGGTGCACATGGATTAAACAGACAAGTCAGAGGCCCATACGATTCAGCAAAGCCATTACCTAAATTAGAACTGTTGACAAAGGGAAACCAACCATTCAGCAAAACCACCGCCTATACGGCTATTCTGTACCGAAAAACGGGATAAGTTGTCAGAGTTATAACGCCACCATAACTGAAAATGCGGAGCGTGTTCAGTGGCATATCACGGATCGAACCTTGGACCTTCAGGTCCACAGCCTGACGCGCTAACAACTACGTCACACCTGGACAACTAAGTTAACCTGAGAGAGAAACACATAGCGAGTTACCTACTAAAAAACCAATGAAAATCATAAAAATGTTATAAGACATGCATTTCAGTGTATGAATGGTTTATTATCACCAAAAAAACAACATTTTAGTAGAAGAACCGGTTTGGCTAAGATTAACATAAATAATTTATCTTTATTTTCATCCAATGCAGTACTTGGAAAAGTACCATATTTTTTCCCTCTCTTAACTTAGCATTAACTTACAGACATTTAAAAAAATTCAGATGTATGAATTTTCAAACAGCTTACAGATTTTCCCATATAGAAAACTGGCCACCTGCAGTACTGGCCTTATTTCATGTGCCAGTTACACACAGTCAAGATGTGTGTGTCCCACTTAAGTATTTTTCTAGAAGTTTCTCACAGGCGATGTTAGTGAAGATTGTTTTTCTGATTTTATTTTTACTTTCTTTGGTAACATCGCCCTATCTAAGTTTAGAAATGCCTGGAGGTTAAACTCTCCCTATTTCCACTTGGGACAATCAATGTTGTACCAGCACGTGCGCGCTCTGCGAGAGATTACGTTATTGTTTTGTACATAATGATGTCACGATCTCTCAGTTTAGAACAGAAATGTCTGAAGAATAGACAAGTCTCTTTCTGTGATCTTGAAGCATCTTCCGACGTTCTGTCCACTATTTTTCAGACCTCTCGTTGTTTGATTAAATAAATTTTGATTTTACTTTCTTCAACTCAATCCAGTCCAACTTTAACTCCGTGATAGTTATCATGTACATTCCTCTTGTTATATGTGGTTAATACTTAAAACAGTATATTAATGAACCGTGGAACACTGAACCTTTAAAGGTAAACCTACAAAAAATCGAAAAGCATTGCTAAATTTTTTGCTTGAAAAAAACAAAAACAATTCTGAGTCATTATTCTGTTTTGTTTGTTATCTTAATCAGCATCTCTATACAAAATAGTAGCAACGAGTTAATAAGATGCCAAACAGCTATGTTTATGTGTTTCATTCTTGATTATTTAAAATAACAAAATTTTGATGAGTGGGTGTTTGTGTGTGTGTTTTCATTATTGTAAGGTTCTGATATCCTTGTTAGTAACAAGTGTGACCTAAAGCACAGACTATTGATACACAATGTACCATTGTTTGTAACAATCGGGATAAATAAAATGAATAACCAGAAAAGCATGATAATCCACTGATAAGGGAATTTCACGGTGGATACGAGAGGACTGTTTATTTTGTTTATGACAAAGCTACTATGACTATCTGCCGCTGTCTCTAATTTCGAAATACCTACCAGAAGAAAGGCGACAGAACCCACCTCCAACTCCTAAGTGGGATTGATTATCACATTATAACGCCCCCAGGGCTGAAAAAGCGAGCATATTCGGCGCCGGGTTTCGATCTCGTAACCTGTAGACTGCGAGTTGAACGTCCTAACCACCAGGACATACCAGGCGATACAAGAGGAAGAGAATAGCCATGACACTTCAGTTGAGTTAACTCCTTCGTTAACGGAAGGGAATAGCCATGACACTTCAACTGAGTTAACTCCTTCGTAACGGAAGGGAATAGCCATGACACTTCAACTGAGTTAACTCCTTCGTAACGGAAGGGAATAGCCATGACACTTCAACTGAGTTAACTCCTACGTAACGGAAGGGAATAGCCATGACACTTCAACTGAGTTAACTCCTATGTAATGGAAGGGAATAGCCATGACACTTCAGCTGAGTTAATTCTTCGTAACGGAAGGGAATAGCCATGACACTTCAGCTGAGTTAATTCTTCGTAACGGAAGGGAATAGCCATGACACTTCAACTGAGTTAACTCCTTCATAATGGAAGGGAATAGCCATGACACTTCAGCTGAGTTAACTCCTTCGTAACGTATCCAACTGGTTATTATTCATTTACTGATGTAGTTTAGTTGAATCATCAGCTTAAAAACTTCCATCTTCAATTTTACCTTCTCAAACGACCTGATTCCTAAAATACAGAAAACATGAAATATTTTATATATATCTACTTTAGATGTCATCGTTTCACGTGTTCTGAGTTTGATATTCACATCTATCATGATCTGTACTTGAACAATGTTAGTTTCAAGCCATATTTCATTGCGCTTTCTCACCCAATGAAATGCTCTTGTTTTTGAAGATTTTTATCAGATTGATGATAAGCTGAAGAGAATGTCTTCAAAACATTCAGAACTCGACATAACTCGGCAAATAGCTGTCTGTTAAAGAGTGGTCCTTGTTCAGTATGAATCTTTTCTGGAAGCGAAATATTCACTGTTTAGCTAATACACCAGAGCGAACTAAATTCCGTTACCAGTTTCTGGTAGGAACCCAATAATTCTCCGGTCTTTAGCAGATGCGGTAGGTCCTTCCTCTTAACTGCCCACACAATGCAGTTTTTATACACTAAATCTCTACATTTCTGTGGGAACGTAGCCGGGTTTGGCTATGGGGTAAAACGTTCCCCAACCTGATATTTTTGTGTTTCAGAGGCTTTTGAACCCCTGTATATATATATATATATATATATATGTAGCTGCTCACAGTTCGGGTTTCGCACTTGTGCAGATCATAACCATGATGCAGCACCCACTCACAACTAACAGAATATCATCTACATATATATTAGACACCATTTCCATTATAAACCCTGCACTACGAATTCCATCAGCTCCTCGAAAATAGTTGGCACACTACCTAAGCCAAAGGGCATGATACTAAACTTAAGCAAGCTTTCTCGAGTGCTGAAATTATAAGTCTTGCTTCAGTTTTCTTTGTCTAACTTCACCTACCAGTAGCCAGATGACAGATCTGGTGTTCCAGAACAACAAGATCCTCCCATCGCATACATTTCTCTGTGGAGAGTAACATAAACGATGCGTGTTATTGCACTCACCTGCCTAAACTCCACTCAAAACCTTAACATACCTCCTTTCTTCCTCACAACTTCTACAACAACGACCAAGTGATCCATGAAGATGGTCCGATTCTGTCTTCCAGAATCCAATTTTTCTCTATGCTGCTTATATCTTTGGTGGTCCAAGAAAGCCTGTATAGTGGTTAGTTTAGAGAATGAATATCTGTACTAATGCTGAGTAATGTTTTTCTTTACAGCCAGCTGGATCAAACAGCAAATTCTGTCAATGGCTTTTCAAGTTTTTTCTATTGGTCTTAGCTCAGGTTGTCTGCACAATCCTCAGATGAACTGGCAACAGTCTATTTATGTACGAAACAACACCAACCATCAAACTTGTCTCAGTGACTTCTACTTCACACACCAAGCTGACAACACACTCATCTGGAAACCTGACAATTGTGTTTCCATAGTGCAAGCTATAACTGAAATATACGTTACTACTGAAGAAACTGGTTTTGACAGAAAACAAAACATCTCAGTTATCACTTCTAACACAGTGTCAGCTGATGGTGACATCCGAGTGTGTGTTCACAAAATACAGTAAAACACCACTAGTATATTACACAAAAATGCAACGATATCACCTATATGCACTTACGCAACTCATCCTTCCTGTATATACTTTGGTCAATATTTTGATGGTTTTACTATAGAGCTACAGTTCAATTACACAGACTAGACTAGTGTATAGCTTCTGCAAAACACAGATATTTAAAATGCAGATGCTTGAGCTAAAATCTACTCTTACATCCTTACTAGAAGAACCAACGTATTTTCCGTTCACTGGAAGCGAGTACAAAGTCTGTTTTTACTGATCTGTTTACTGGTTTACATCGTGGTCAGTGACACACCACAATATCAAATAGCTCTCTCTAGTAGCTTCTGTACCAACAAAAACCCTAACTCGAGTACGTGTATTGTAACAGACACATACCAATCAATTCTTGGCCCAGACTAAACTATCATAGTTTTAAAAACAGACAGGCAACTGCTCTCTCCCAGATCATTGGTCAGATCCAACGTGGGTCTCGCTAATTTAAAGTAGAGAATATACAGACGGTATTTTCCCACTTGACTAGTTCTGAACACTTGATTGATTTGGCTGATATATTAGCACAGAAGAGGACCACCTATGGTGGCAGCCATCCATCCAAACTGTGTCAAGCCACTGTGCAATGTCTGTGTGTGTGTGTGGTAACTTCTGCCAAGGCTGTTTCCAACTGATGAAGAAACCACTGGGACGTTATGGGACTGGTGGAGCAACTGCTCTGCTAATTTAATTAAGGTTGTCCCACATACCTTTTCATTACCATTAGTTGCACGTGGCCACACTGTCATTGTCCCCGTTATATCTCCCTCATAGATGGCCCTATTTTCTACTAGATCATTGCATCAATGCAGCTCAGTTCATACTTGCATGTGGCCACACTCTCATTGTCCCCATGATATCTACCTCATAGATGGCCCTATTTTCTACCAGATCATTGCATCAATGCAGCTCAGTTCATACTTGCATGTGGCCACACTCTCATTGTCCCCATGATATCTACCTCATAGATGGCCCTATTTTCTACCAGACCATAGCATCAATGCAGCTCAGTTCATACTTGCATGTGGCCACACTCTCATTGTCCCCATGATATCTACCTCATAGATGGCCCTATTTTCTACCAGACCATAGCATCAATGCAACTCTACTTCACTGGCTTAACAAGTACAGAGTTGATCAGAATCCAGGTGTCAAGTGCCAGGACACCCAAACTATGCAGTGGATGATGTGTTACTTGTTTATATGTCCAATAATTCTAAATGGTAACCTAGAAAAACATTTGCAGTTTTAGCATTTTTTGTAAGTTTTTTTTATAAGAAACTCGTGAATTTTTTTAACCTCACTTTTTTATGCTCGTTGTAGTGAGTATAACCTTCTATTTGTCATCTACATCTGTTAATAACAACACCTTTCTTACTGGCCAAGAACACCACATTCCACCAAACGACGTATTATACTTGCTTAAGTGATGTGTTGTTATGGTAGTGGGTACATCCAAAGTGACATCATTATACGAACAAACTTCAAAGTGCTCTCTATTAACACGGATAAATAAATCACATACCGCCTGTAAGAATGCTTAGAGTGACAACTACTTCGTTGATGATCGTCAACAGTGGGTCAGAAAGCAGGCTGATGAACGTTTTTACCATGGTTAAGTTGTGTCAGTTATAAAAGACTGTGATAAGATTATTATGCTGTGAGCTGTGTTAATGGACATGAGGCGTAGATGCGATAACTTTACACAAGTAAGTGCCATTAGGAACAAAGTATCTTTAATGTAACATGTTTATGATGTCCTTGAGGTGTTTTTTGGTCAATAAGCCAGTGTTTCCTAAGCATCTTAATGTTTATAGTTCCTGTACTGTTGCTGCAAAATCTGGCTTCAAAATTTAGAACTTTGGGTAGGTTATAAAAGTGAAGGTTAAATTTCAAGTAGCACAAGTGTTGGCGGTGGGTGCTATCGACTAGTTGCCTTCCCTCTAGTTTATCAATTCAAAATTAGGGCGGCTAACGTAAATAGCCCTTGTTTAACTTTGTGTGTATTATCCGAAACAAATAAACGAACTTTTCAACTATAAATTATAACATGTTTAACTGAGAGATCCATTGGTATCTCCAAAAACTAGGCGTGGTTAATCAATAAAAAAATTAGTGTTTAGTACCACAGCAACCAATGCTAAAATACCTTATTTAGTACCTCTGTAGCCAATAGTAAAATACGTTATTTAGTACCACCACAACGATTTTCTTGATGCTATTTCCATATTTTTAAAAAGTTGGGTCAAAAGAATGACTTACTGAAAGCAAAAACTTGCATGCTTATTCTAGCCTCTGGTGGTAAATTCTGTTTCTTAATCATTATTTTTTCAAAGACGGACGAAAAACTTAAACATTTTTTCTTATTTCTTTTCTTTACCAAACGTAAATTTCACGGGAGGGGAGAATAAGTAGAAGTGTAATTTATTCTTTGATTCGCTACTTGCGTTGAAACAGGTTAGTTCTACCGAATTCACAGCTCATCAGGACTGCTTGGAAGAGCGAAGCAAGTAAATATCACATAGTGGTGGTATTTAAGCAGTTTGCTTGGTTAATATGAATATTCATTTACTCACCACTAATAAACTAAAATACCTTAGATCAAGGATTCTCCAACTTTTTTTCTCTTGGGCCCCCATTAAGAAACACTGCTTTAGCCGGTTGTGTAACGTGTGAAATACCATTACATTAAATATCCTATATTATTCAGCGGACTAAATTATTATTTATTCATTTGTTAATTTATTTCCTTCACCAAAACACGAATTTCAATGAAGTCATTAAAGGACTGCACATCTAAACCAAACAAACTACGTACATTCCACCATTCTATGAGACCTACTTTATTCACGTAGGTTCAAGAAGCCTTGATAGAAGTGAATAAAAACCCTATAAACCAGAGCGTTTTCGAAAGGTGGACCTTCCTTATTCCACCTTTCGAAAGCACTCGGGTTATAGGGTTTTTATTCATCTCTATTGAGACCTACTTTATTCACGTAGGTTCAAGAAGCCTTGATAGAAATGAATAAATACCTACCTTATTTATTTACTTCCTTTTTCAAGCAGCACTGACGAGTCGTGAATTCGACGAAACTAGTCTGTTACAGAAGGAGTAGCGAATCAAAGAATAGGTTAGACCTCTACTTTATCTTTTCCTCACTGAAATTAATGTTTTGATGAATGAAAGAAGTTAACAGTTAAATAAATAACTATTTTGAATAATCAATAAAGGATAATTAACTGTGACGGTATGTTACATGTTATACACCTAAAGTATTTTAGGTTATTAGTAGAGAGTTATAAACGATTTTGAAGGTAACAAATATATAAAAAGACTAAATGACGTACCCTCTGTGCTATTCCTGGTGGGCATTAAGGGTACATACCAGGTTTAGTGGCAATTGGTCCAATGATTCGTCAGTTAAAAGCGCGGACACACAGACATTTGTCAAATAATGGTCTAGTCCAGTGCTTCTCAACCATTTCCAATATCATTCACCCCTATAAGTTTTCACAATAGCTCACTCACCCCAGTTCGAAAAAAAAAGACAAAATGGTTCTAAATTAAAATGTAAAATTCTTAACTATACATAAAACTACAACTAGAATGAATAAAACGTAAAATAAACAAAAAATAAATGTATTTATCAAACTACAACTAGAATAAATAATAATAACTAATGACTTTTTTGCTCTTGAATTTGTTCTATAATTGATAACACTCATTCACCCTGATTCTGATCTCATTCACCCAGTTGAGAAGCACTGGTTTAGACAACACGGTGACAGAGGTTTGGATTATTTTGAATTTCGCGGAAATCTACATGAGGGCTATCTACGCTAGCCGTCCCTAATTTTGGACTGATAGACTAGAAGCAAGTCAATAGCATCCATATCCAACTCTTATGTGTTATAAAGTTAGATGTAAGCTAACATCGGTTGAAGTTGAAAAAAGGTAAAAAACTGTCGGAATTAGGGAATTACATTAGAAAATGATTGGAGTGTACGGATTGGAGCAGCCATCCTTGTTCAGCCTGTGTGGAGAATACAAGATCACTTCTGGTTATTAAAAGTTATAATCCGATATACGAGAAACAAGTGCAAGATTAGAACGAAAGGGACCGGTTTGGCGTGCGTTTGAGAAAGGAATATAAAAAACAGGAATTCAAGAACAAACAAGGATATGAGAGGGAACGAATAAACTGAAAGAAGCAAAGGAAAAGAGTAGTACTCTGACATTAAGAAACAAAACATATTTCTAAATTATGTGTTATTGATTACCAGTAGTAAACGGCAATTTCTTGTGTTTACATTAGTATCAGTCAATTTCTAATAGGAATAAGCCCAACCTAAATAAAGTTGATGGGTATAAGAAGAGAAAACGAAATGCGACTATATATCATCGTAACATTGTGTTACTGTAATCGCGAAGTGGGATTTGACCGCCACTCTTATAACGCACCCACGGCCCATGAATGTTGAAAGCCATGGATCCTCGAATTTCACAGCCCGGCACGTTAACAATTAAGCCACGCCTGACTCTTAGTTGATCAGGTCATTACACTTGAAACTTGACAATGAGATTCCTCACCAGGTATAAACTAGTCCCAAGTTTAATACATTTATTTCTACACTCTTATTTTTTACCTTTCCCATAAAACCTGTTGCTCCCGTTATCAGGACAGCACGATCCTGATAAAACTCGGCAACAGGAGACGTGCCTTCTTCCATCATCTTGAGAAGCGGAGATCAACTCGCTTTTAGTCGTTAACTTCAAGAACCACAAAGGCGTTTACAGTCAGGTAAGTCTTAACGTTCTGTCACCAAGTAAAACCTGAAAGCACAAGTGACAATTACAAACAAGGAAGATAAAATATACAACATATGTCCAACAAACACTTGTATTTACACCAAGTCTGTAATATCTCTTAAGCTAAATAATTATTTTTGCAAAACGTGATTTAACGGTTCCCAGATTTGTACTGAATAGGCATTAAATTGCAAAATAACAATTGTTAGTTAGGTAATGCAGTATCATATGTTTTGGTTAAGTGTGTTTAGCTCTGTATGTCTTGGGTTAAGAATATCTAATACCATATTGTTTTCCGTAAGGGTATAAAATGACACATGATTTAATATGAAGATATATGTGTTGTCAAAAATTCAGATTACATGTGAGTGGTACCAAGCGTTTTTGTTAAAGGTATATAATACAAAATGTTTTTAAGGGAAAATATAGTATCAAATGTTTTTGTTAAATATATGTAGTGCGAGGTATTTTTGATCAAAGTGCCAAGTGCTTTTGGTTAAAAGTGGGAATGTCTAGTATTTTTTGATGGGAAATAAGTGGCACCAATTGTTTTTGATGAACACCAGGTGGTCCTAAATGTTTTCATGAAAAAATTTTGATTAAAGTAGGTAGTGCTAGAAATTTCTGATTAAAGTTTGGTAGTGACAAGTTTTTATTAAAGTAGGTAGTTCCAAGTGTTTTATTAAAGTAGGTTCTGCCAAGTGTTTTTATTAAAGTAGGTAGTTTCAAGTGTTTTATTAAAGTAGGTACTGCCAAGTGTTTTGTTAAAGTAGGTAGTTTCAAGTGTTTTTACTAAAGTAGCTAGTGCCAAGTGTTTTTATTAAAGTAGGTAGTGCCAACTGTTTTATTAAAATAGGTAGTGACAAGTAATATTATCAACGTAAGTAGTGACAAGTGTTTTTATTAATGTAGGAAGTGCCAAGTGTTTTTATTAATGTAGGTAGTGTCAAGTGTTTTTATTAAAGTAGGTAGTTTCAAGTGTTTTATTAAAGTAGGTACTGCCAAGTGTTTTTATTAATGTAGGTAGTGTCAAGTGTTTTTACTAATTTAGGTAGTGCCAAGTGTTTTTATTAAAGTAGGTAGTGCCAAGTGTTTTTATTAAAGTAGGTAATTTCAAGTGTTTTTATTAAAGTAGGTAGTGTTAACTGTTTTTATTAAAATAGGTAGTGACAAGCAATATTATCAAAGTAAGTAGTGACAAGTGTTTTTATTAATGTAGGCAGTGCCAAATGTTTTTATTAAACTAGGTAGTTTTAAGTGTTTTATTAAAGTAGGTAGTTTTAAGTGTTTTATTAAAGTAGGTACTGCCAAGTGTTTTTATTGATGTTGGTGGTGTCAAGTGTTTTATTATAGTAGGTAGTTCTAAGTGTTTTATCAAAGTAGGTAGTTTCAAGTGTTTTTATTAAAGTAGGTAGTGCTAAGTGTTTTTATTAAAGAAGGTACTGCCAAGTGTTTTTATTAACGTAGGTAGTTTGAAGTGTTTTTATTAATGTAGGTAGTTTCAAGTGTTTTTATTAAAGTAGGAAGTGACAAGCGTTTTTATTAAAGTAGGTAGTTCCAAGTGTTTTTATTAAAGTAGATAGTTTAAAGTGTTTTATTAAAGTAGATCGTGACAAGTGTTTTTATTAAAGTGGACAGTTCCAATTGTTTTATAAAAGTAGGTACTGCCAAGTGTTTTATTAAAGTAGATAGTGACAAGTATTTTTATTAAAGTAGGTAGTTCTAAGTGTTTTATAAAAGTAGGTAGTTCCAGGTGTTTTATAAAAGAAGGTACTGCCAAGTGTTTTTATTAAAGTAGATAGTGACAAGTGTTTTTATTAAAGTAGGTAGTCCAAGTGTCTTATGAAAGTAGGAAGTGGCAAGTGTTTTTATTAATGTAGGCAGTGACAAGTGTTCTATTAAAGTAGATACTGCCAAGTGTTTTATTAAAGTAGTTAGTTCCAAGTGTTTTTATTATAGTAGATAGTACCAAGTGTTTCTGGTTAAGGGTATGTAGTGTTGAATGTTTTTTTAAAGTGTATTACATCACAACTGTGGTTAATAATTTGCAATGACACTTATTTTTCGTTAAAGGTATGTAAAGCAAGATGTTTTTGCTGAAGAGTACGAAGTGTCACATATTTTTGGTTAAGAATAACTGGTTTTACATGTTTTTGATTACTATGTTTGGCGGAACGATCTGTCAACAAGTTAACTAAAGAATGAAGATATATTATCCAAATTCACCTCGCTTAGAAGATAACTTGTCTTCAAGACCACATAGAACTGATGACATTATGGGATCAAAAATCGTGGAAGCACAAGTTACCTTTAAAACTAGCATCATATAACACAATATAATCATCAGCTATTACACACGTACCAAGATACTTCTGATATCTACCGTTAAAACTAGCATCATTTAACACAATATAATCATCAGCTATTACACACGTACCAAGATACTTCTGATATCTACCGTTAAAA
>NW_013666161.1:330574-333384 GCF_000517525.1 Limulus polyphemus
TATTTAACACAATATAATCATCAGCTATTACACACGTACCAAGATACTTCTGATATCTACCGTTAAAACCAGCATCATTTAACACAATATAATCATCAGCTATTACACACGTACCAAGAAACTTCTGATATCTACCATTAAAACTAGCATCATTTAACACAATATAATCATCAGCTATTACACACGTACCAAGATACTTCTGATATCTACCATTAAAACTAGCATCATTTAACACAATATAATCATCAGCTATTACACACGTACCAAGATACTCCTGATATCTACGAATTCAAAGGAAAAAAGTCACCCTCGCACCAAAAAAAAGGACGGGGGGGGGGACATGTATGTAGGGGATCAGCTTTTACAGTGTAATTCAACAGACTAAAAGAATAAGTGTTATGTGTGCTTAAACGCCAACACAAATTTACAGTTTTAATAAAAATTACTAAAAATATATAGTTTAACTACGATGTTAAGTTTACATCATAATACGTGCAATTTTTTTGTGAAATGTAAGGGGGCAAATCCCCTCCTCTTGCCCCTTCCTGTGGGCGCCCATGTATGTATGGAGATTGGCCTCAAAATAATTGCCATGAATTGATGTTAGATCGAAAGTAAATCTATGTTTTCATACGTTATAAAATTTCCATTAATATTTAAGCAGCGGGCTAAGAATGACAGCCGCATACTTTTTCATCTTAGTTGGTGCAGTAAGTACAGGAGTAAGTACTCTCTAGAGTGCAGTGCAGTTTCTGGGGTGTCTATCTACTTTAGAAGTTCAGATTGATTCTGGATGTTACAGTACTTTTGTCCTAAATTTCTCATAGATAAATTCATTTACTTCTTTGTTTTACACACTGCAACCAAGTTATGTTAAAATGAATTTTGTAGTGATTTTTAAGCAGCTGCCAAAAAAATTCTCAGAACAAGAAAACCACACTTCTCCATAAATATCTTTAGTATTTCAATGTGAATTTCTGAAAATATTAATAAAATCAATTAAGACTGTGAGGGTCAACCAGAAGGTCATACCTCAATATAAAGGATTAAGCAATTTTGTGGGTCTGACTTTTTTTTAAACTAATATACAAGTCTTGCCAGTTTAAACTTCTGTATGGATTTTGGCACACAAATCATTAAAGTAACCTGTATTCAAGTCTTTCACATTGCTAGCAGTTAATGAAAGTGGAATTGGAAGGCTTCAACATGTGTTTGTGGCCTGATATTGGACGTAATGTTCTAAAAATCTGGTTGTGAACACATGAAAATGTTTAAAAATAAACAATAAATTAAATACGAAAAAGTAGTCTTTATAGATGTATATATACATACAAATACAAACATACATGTGAACTGGATGAGTTGTTCCATTAAATATATATTAATGGTTTCATCATTCATACAAAACGCCCTTTTTAACAGAATTCGTTTGATCTTTGACAAGATACTCAAAATTGTGGCATAAAACACCATATAAAAACAACAAAAAGAAACAACAAATTAAATAACTGTGTTTACATGAAACAATGAGGGTATCACAAGCCCTATCCAGCAGCTTGATTGCGTCGTTTTAGAATAAGGCAAACTACCTAGTTTGTTTGGATTGGACAACTTTATTTTCCTGTAACTTTGTTCTTTACCAAAATCACTCATAATCCTCAGTAAAACTTGTACACACTGCTATAAGTGCTTGTAAACATTTATGTAGGAGCTGTTTTATCCGCTATCCTCAATTTCCAGTGTTTTACGTATCTGTTAAAAATATTCATGTGTTCATTAAATACTTTTCGTAGACGCACTGTATAAATCAAGACTGATCATGCGCCGTGAAACATAGATTTTGCACACAGACTGTTAATAACTTCTAATCTCAGTGTGCTAACTACATAGTTCAGAACTAAAATTTAACAAAGAAACAATATAGCTCATTCTGACTAGGGATGTGCAATTGCATAAAACCAAACCTTTTAATGGTTAAATTGTTTTGTTTGATTGTTGAATTTCGTGTAAAGCTACTCGAGAGTTATCTGCTCTAATTTTGAAGTGATGGACTAGAGGGAAGACAGTTAATCAACGCTACCCACCGCCACTATTGAGCTACACCTTTTGATAACGATAAGTAGGATGGGCTGTCACATTATATCGCCCCTACAGCGTAATGGGAGAGCATGTTTAATAACGGAATTCGAACCCGCGGATTGCCAGTCGAGTGCCCTCCCTAACCACCAAGCCATAATGATTAGTTCACTGATTCATTAACGGAATTCGAACCCGCGGAATTGCCAGTCGAGTGCCCTCCCTAACCACCAAACTATAATGATTAGTTCACTGATTCATTAGCTGGGTATCCTCTAATTAATCGATATTTTCGGCGTAAACCTAATACCGACTCACGAGATTCTGCTAGCTTAGGATAATTAGCTTAGTCCGACATTCGAATTACTATTCTAATAAACGCTAAATAATCGAAAACCTTCACCCTCATATCATTTTAGCTTTAAAGTAACTCTCTCCTTTCTTAAATGTTAATTAATGCCGATCTCTATTTCGTAGGCGACTCTAGCAAACACGACGTGTGTTACGGAACACTGTACGTAATTATAACTTAGACAAGATCTGTAATATGTGATTAACCCTTTATCTATGCATCAGTAAACACGTCTCAACATGTCCGCACATTATTTAATTTTATTTAATGTACTAAGTCTAACGTACTTCCTCTTTTAATAAATCGCCACAAATGCAGCATAGGTCTGGACAAAATTCCACTACGTTTTAAATCCGGTTCTTATAAAATGTTAAATCGAAAA
>NW_013666161.1:334207-340835 GCF_000517525.1 Limulus polyphemus
GGAATCTTTCAGCCCAAAATGTTTTTTTTTCCCCCTTATGCAGTATATCTATTTATAAATTTCCAATACTAATAATTGCTCTAAACATTATAATATAGTCGATAACGAATATTTTAATGAAGAAAAAAAGGGACAAGAAAAGGTAAATTTCAATTCATCATTGCACGTACTCCCAATTTGGTTAATTAAAAAAAATAAACTCTGGTGAAAAATGTCTACAGGCGTAAAAGTTATTTTGGTACTATTTTCAAAAGTTTAATGATGGGGTCGTTTTGGGCCCTTAAATCTCCTTGTTCATTCTAAGCTAAATACGCGGCTGGAACAAAAAGTTAACGAGTTACCATTTGTAATGAGTAGATATAAGACGAGCAACAGATTGAAACAAACATGCACATCATGAAAACCAACGAGTCTTTGATCTGAGATTATTATTTTCATCATGAAACTTGATCAAGGGTGGGGGAAAAAATATAGATAGATAGATATGTACAATGCACAACATTATATCCTTGATGCCCCTCCCCCGTGGCTCAGCAGTAAGTCTGAGGGCTTGTAACGCTAAAAATCGGGTTTCGATACCCGTAGTGGGCAGAAAACAGATAGCCTATTGTGTAGATTTGCGCTTAACAATAAACAAACAAAAATGGCCTTAACTTCACGAGAATGGCGGGATAGCGTATAGTCATTTGCTGACACTGAGGCATTAGCAACAAGGAAATTTAAATCAACTGAATCAAGTTGGAACCCCTGAAGTTTAATGGTGATCAGCGATCGGGAAATTCGAACTTTTTTGTCGCGAACAAAAGAACAGAAATACAGACACAAGCCGCTTTATAATACAGATGTATTAATTTTTTAAAAAAACGGGATTATTTAGTAAAAATTCATTAAATATCATATTCTATATTATGATAAAGAATATTTTATTAGATATTAAACTGTGTTTCAATTATATGAATATCAGATTATTCCAATGCTTCTGGATTAGCCACTTGGAAAATACGTTTAAATTCTTTTCCCATCTACAGTATGACTTATTTTGAAACTTGGCAGAAAGAGTGAAGTAAAATCATTTGCGATTACTGGAATCATTACTTGTTGATGTGTGAAGGAGAATTCTGGGTATGAAATGTGTTACTACTGCTGTATAGCTAACAATTCATGTGTTACTCTTATAGTAATACATTACGAATATTTTGGCTAGATGCTCCAACAAACCACAGATCTGGTTCACTGTTGCAGTAACAAACGAAACATGTTACTGCGATAGTAATATACAGTTGTTACTGCAACTGTAATAAACTACGGAACTCTTGACCTGATGCACCAACAAACCACAGATTTGTTATGCTGTTCTACTATCATTGTTACAAAGTAAAATTCGTTTTTCCAGCACCAAACAGAATTTTAGAATGTTTATGTAACAAACTAAAAACCTGTTTCTGTTGCGGTGAAAAACGACATATATGGTAGCATTAAACAAATCTGCAGTGAAAAAAAAAAGTATATTAAAGTGATTGAGTAACAAACTACAGGTTTGTTAAATAGACTCTTCAGTAACAAACTACAGGTTTATTAGATAGATTCTTCAGTCACAAACTACCCATTAATTCTTACTGTAGTTACAAACTACAGGTTTGTTAAATAGACTCTTCAGCTACAAACTACACATTTATTCTTATTGTAGTTACAAACTACACGTTTGCTACTTATCACTTACTATTGAATTTACAAACTACAGATTTTCTACACTATTGTATTTTCACAATGTATGAATGTTTATAGAAAAATCAGAGAAACACGGAAATTTATTAGACTGTAACAGTTACAAGTAACGTGTTTTGAAACAATTCCCTAAATTTTATAATACTATTAATGTGACATGAAATGTAATGCAGCTGTATATACATACAACTGCTATGGAAAAACTTATCCAGCTTTATACCAAGTAATTAGCTGAACCAATAGATGCACGACTGTACCTTGTAACAGAATGGCTTTGTTTGTTTTCAATGAGTTAATAAAACATTAAGATTATCTAATTCTACAGAAAAGTTTTTTCAATTACACCAACGATAAAAGTCTGGTATTTAGAAGCCGCGGGAAAATTTGTCTGAATTAAGAATAAGATTTCTGTTATTATGACGTCATAACAATGAGTTGTGGGTTTTGATATACTGGCCTTTATGGGTAAAACTATTTACACATTTGTCATGCTTTATAAGACATGTTTCTATTGACTTACATAGGTTTATTACTACATAAAAATTTGTGTAAAGTAAGTATATGAATGTAACGTCATTTGTCAATGACGTTTAGCCTAAAAAAGACACCGCAATAAAAGCTACCAGCAGGTGGTAGAGCGGTTAACAATGTTTAGTTGTAGGTCGTTCGTTTTAGAGCTACATATTCCAAAAAATAATAAAAAATGATGCTTATCATATCGACTACTGACCTTTAGACACTCTGGTCTAAAACTGACATATCCCAAACAACGTCTTAGGACTTTCACTACAAACATATTATTTCACAAAGGGATTATTGGAAACCAGAATGTGTCCCACAACACTGTAAACACGCGCACACACATTTTAATACACATGAAGTTCTTCCAAAAAAACTGTCCTTTAACTAAGGTTGCGAATCGTTGTACATCTGTATCTGAAAAACGTGCTTGAAAAAAAATATCAAGTTTATTCAAATACATGTTCGTCAGCGCTAATTTTTAAAAAACTCTTTTATTAAGGGTTAAATTGCTGAATAGATTTGCAAAAGATAATTATTTAGTTTTTCTTGAATCAAAAATAACTAAACTGTGAAAAGATACACACTTTTAAAAACAGTTAGAAATAAATGTAAAAATGTTAAATAGAATCAACTCCAAAGTTCGTTCCTGTATGAAGTTATCTACAAAGAAGATACACAGATAAAAGTACATATAATTTAACTGCAATATAAGTGTAGCTACTCAGTATTAACGTACATTCGATAAGGGAAAGCGGGATAAATGCTGACATAACACTTTCCTTATGATTTTGTGAAGGAAACTACACGAGTTTTTCGTCCATTAATTTTGATGCAACATTTGTTGCACCATTTTCCTATTTAGTTTAAGCTACTGAAGTGACGGTTTAATGTATTTTGTTTGTTTTGTTTTTGAATTTCGCACAAAGCTACACGAGGGCTATCTGCGCTAGCCGTCCCTAATTTAGCAGTGTAAGACTAGAGGGAAGGCAGCTAGTCATCACCACCCACCGCCAACTTTTGGGCTACTCTTTTACCACCGAATAGTGGGATTGACCGTTACATTATAACGCCACCACGGCTGAAAGGGCGAGCATGTTTGGTGTGACAGGGATTTGAACCCGCGACCCTCAGATTGCGAGTCGAGTGCCTTAACCACCTGGCCATGCCGGGCCACTTAATGTATTTTATCGCGCTATTTAAAATTCTTCTCCACCACCGCCAGAATGTCCATTGATTAACTTCAATCATTACATGAGTACAATGTTGTAACTGCTAGTCAATCTTTACTTTAATAGTCCAATTTCTATCTTACTTCGTGTGATCTGTTTAAATTTAGATGAACTGCATGGCTTTCCTTGCCTTTCTGAATTCAGTAGAAGCTTGTTTTATATTATATTACCTTGTAGTGTGTGTGATGTTTATGACCACAAAAGACACGGGTGTCAAGCGAGCACGAGATCGACTCTTCTATAGAAGTGATATGAAACATTTCCTTGATATTCCGCCCTCTGAATTTTACTATTTCGCCAATCCTGGCCAAGTGAAACACATACTCTGTATTTCGTCTTAACTGAATTGTATGAAACTCTCATAATACTTCCAAACAAACGTAAGGTCTGTGTAATTCCTGTTCAGATATCTATATAGGCATGTTTGTTGACAATACCAAGTGCACACAGAATATGCACAAGTGAAAAAGTATTTACACGTGTGCAAGTAAATTCTACATAGGAATGTAGACAAGAACATTTTTTGGAACATTCATGTACAAAGAAACAAATATAGAATTATACAGATGAGATACACACGTGTAAAAATGAATGAATATACTTTTATTTTTAGGAGCGGCTCATAGAACAGCTCTGAGTTGTTTGTATTTTTTCAAGCACAAACTTTTAGCTCATAACTCCGCCATCTCTTGACCGATTTAGATCTAATTACAGTTTTGGACTCAGGAGGTCAAACCCTTTCGATTCATGTATTTGACTACGCCTAAAAGAATTTTAATTTGAGGGTAGGCTGATAAAAAATCCTGATGAGTAATAAACTCGAATCGGGTATACGCGCGCCCCACGCTTGGTATTGGTGGCGCACAAAAATACAGCTAATAAAGATGGGGGAAAACAATTTCAATTGCCGCGGCTATTAAGGATTCCCTATTGTTTATTTTTGTTATTGAACACACAGCTACATAATGGAGCATCTATTCTATGTCCACTTTGGGTATCGAAACTCGAATTTCAGCGGTATAAGCCCATAGGCTTGTCGCTGAGCCACCAGGGGTTGGCGAATAAATAGAAAAAAATGAAGAAAGAAAGAAATGTAAAAAAGAACAAGCATAGAAACATTCAAACAGACGAGAAAGATGTATGTAGCAGGAGCAAGAATAAATTGGTTTGTTGTTTTCTATTAGAGCAAAGTCACATTCGGCTATCTGCTGTGTCCACCGCTGGAAATCGAACCCCGGATTTTAGCATTGTAAATCGGTACACGCGCGTAGAGAGGAACAAGTAAAGATATACATCTGTAGTCGGGATCTTGTAGACAAGAACAAATATACATACACGCGTGTAGACAGGAACAAGTATAGATAGATACACACATGTAGACAATAACAAATATAGATAGATAAACACATGTAAACAAAAACAAATATAGATAGATAAACACATGTAAACAAAAACAAATATAGATAGATACACACATGTAGACAAGAACAAATATAGATAGATAAACACATGTAAACAAAAACAAATATAGATAGATACACACATGTAGACAAGAACAAATATAGATAGATAGATACACACATGTAAACAAAAACAAATATAGATAGATACACACATGTAGACAAGAACAAATATAGATAGATACACACATGTAGACAAGAACAAGCATAGATAGATACACACATGTAGACAAGAACAAGCATAGATAGATACACACATGTAGACAGGAACAAATATAGATATATACACACATGTAGACAAGAACAAGCATAGATAGATACACACATGTAGACAAGAACAAGGATAGACACATGTAGACAAGAACAAGGATAGACACATGTAGACAAGAACAAATATAGATAGATAAACACATGTAAACAAAAACAAATATAGATAGATACACACATGTAGACAAGAATAAGTATAGATATATACACGCGTGTAGACAGGAACAAATATAGATAGATCCACACATGTAGACAGGAACAAATATAGATAGATACACACATGTAGACAAGAACAAGCATAGATAGATACACACATGTAGACAGGAACAAATATAGATATATACACACATGTAGACAAGAACAAGCATAGATAGATACACACATGTAGACAGGAACAAATATAGATATATACACACGTGTAGACAAGAACAAGTATAGATACACACATGTAGACAGGAACAAATATAGATATATACACACATGTAGACAAGAACAAGTATAGATACACAAGTAGACAGGAACAAATATAGATATATATACACACATGTAGACAAGAACAAGTATAGATACATACACACATGTAGACAGGAACAAATATAGATATATACACACATGTAGACAAGAACAAGTATAGATACACACACGTAGACAGGAGCTAGCACAGTTGTACACGTTTTATCTAACTGATGGAGATAACTGCGTTGCCGAATTCTACGATTTACGGCCAGTGCTTACGGTCTCGACTTTAATTTCCGTGTTTAAACTGCTATAAGGCGTCAACGTTGATGTACTGAGATTAATAACTCTTAACTTCGTTTTAGACTAATCATCAAGTGGAATAACTCCCCGTGTTTCAGGCTTGTTGACTTTAAAACATCATTCCTACAAAGTATTCCAAGTGTGTAACGTTCCACGACCCTTTCCAAAAGTTGTCGTGCGACCACATTTTACACATCGTAAAGACTGTGTTAAATAAAACTTCGAACAGATGTACTCTCGTTGAGGAGTTATTAACCTACTTGAACGTCTAGTTGTTAGCTTTAAACCACTTTTTCAACTTTGCCAAGAACCATGTTTATCCCATTATTAACGGATGTAAAACCAGTAGAACTAGAAAAGTGAATACAAGACAAACAAATAAAAGTAAGATTATTCCACAGTCGGATCAAAAACCCATGACTTTTATATCTCACTCTAGTGTGGAATAAACAATGAATAGTGAACAAGTAAAAATAATTTGTTCGCGTTTATGAATACCCTACAAAGGATGTTCTATTTGTGGTCTATGAAACACATAATATTTTACTTTAACTAATTAAGAAGGTGTTCTGAATCACTTCTGTATATAACTTAGGTTTTGTGCTTCGTTATAAAACCTCAAAGGCGCACAAGTGCTACAATCCTATATCCAACCACAGTACACAG
>NW_013666161.1:341549-343538 GCF_000517525.1 Limulus polyphemus
CGTTTTTAGGTTACATACAAATTTTCAGTTTTGCATTTTGCGGTCTTTACCATTACCTCACCTCCTGTGGATGGATCTTGACCAAATTTCGTATGGAGGTTCACTGGGTCCATAGAGAGATACATACAAATTTTCAGTATTACATTTTGCGTTTTGTGGTTTTATGGGCGTTTTTTACCACCACTTCACCCCCTGTTGATGGACCTTCACCAAATTTGACATGGAGGTCTGTTGGGTTTATGCACAAATACATGCAAACTTGCGGTTTCACCTTTTTTATGGGCATTTTTGCGTTTATTACAATTACATATAAAGGAAGCAACTTTTCATGTCCTAAGATAACCTTTCGTTAATCATGAATTTACATAACTTCCGTCCAGGGGGAACTCCAGCTATTTATGAATAATCAAGCCTATTGAGTTACACTATTACTTACGTCTCGGAATACTTACGAGACAATTCCCCGACGTTTAATGGGGAGTTTATCTCAATAACCATTGGTCAGTAGGTTTTCAATCATCATTTAAAAAAATAAGTTGCTTCTATCGTTTATAAAGGGCCTATTGTGCCCTTAAAAACGAGGAAGACTTTTAAATAGGTTAAGTTTGATTGAAACATCACCCAAACTACAATGGACGTATCAGTAGAACAAACAAGTTCTGCTTGATCAACGTCCGAAAGATTAAATGCTTGCTTATATGAAACACAGCCTACTCTTTTCTATAAATCGTTTTTGTTTTGCATCAGTCATGCACACGGGACTTTTGCTTTGTTCATCGTCTTAATGTTCAATTATAAGTCTTGATGCATATATAACAAGTCTATATTTAAATAAAAATTCAAACAAACAATAAATTTCAAGGCAGAGACGAATGTCCCTCTAATTAATGACACGAGTTCTGAATAAAAATGGGTCGACAGGAATCGCTGTAAAGTTTATACGATGTAATATTATTAAGTCGGCCTCTAGTGATAACGAAAAAAACTTTGGAAAAAAAGAACTTACTTTCCACTCCACAGATTACGATCGTGACAACAGCCACAGACTGTGAGGTACTGAACCTAGACAAACTCAAGAAACGTCGTTCAAATAATAATAATAAAACCCACAGTGTTCATGCGCAATAGTCCAGCTTGTCTGTCAGTTTGTAAAGAGAAAGGTTTACGTTTATACAACTGAAAGCTGAATAAACATACACTTACAACTGGTTCTATTGGAAACGGGTCTTTGCCACTTTTAAGGAAGGCCACGTGGCGGAAAACTGTCCTCATCCAGATACATAAAATTGATATAAAACACGAGAATAAGAAGAATGGCGACATCATACTGAGATGTAGAAACCTTATATACGACAAACATATCACTATCTGGTATTTGTTTAATGCTGAGATCACTTGTATAATAATGACAAACTTCGCGGGAATATACAGAGAACTAGGTTACGATACTTTACCGCAGTTGTAACATACAACTGTAATCGTTCCAAACATTTTCTAGGTATATATGCGCACTACAATTATATGAAGATCCGTCACACAATGGGCATCTAAATTGTAATGTATGATAATCTTTAATATTTTGCAAATTACAAGTTTGCTTGATAGTCAGTTGACTCATGATTGTCAGTAACGCTGATATATCACTATTTACTCTATTATTTCCCATTAAAGCATTCCATTAACCGCCACATTTCATAGAAAATCTTACTCTTGAAGTTACTGTCTTTTCTCATCATAGAATTTCTGATCGAGTTCTCTTCACATCTTTACTCGTATATATTTGTTTTCACGTTCTATATGTGTAACGTCCTAAAGGTGTATGATATTCATTTGGATTCTAAATCCATCACTCTATTGCAATCGAAAAATGGATGTATTTGGTGGCGTGAAGAGAGGTTTCAGAATTCAGTCAGAGATTCTGAGATGTGGTGGCCTGAAGAGAGGTTTCAGAATTCAGTCAGAGATTCTAAGAAAGAGCGACGATGTGAA
>NW_013666161.1:344388-353552 GCF_000517525.1 Limulus polyphemus
GAAGAGAGGTTTCAGAATTCAGTCAGAGATTCTGAGATGTGGTGGCCTGAAGAGAGGTTTCAGAATTCAGTCAGAGATTCTGAGATGCGGTGGCGTGAAGAGAGGTTTCAGAATTCAGTCAGAGATTCTAAGAAAGAGTGATGATGTGAAAAATGAGCTTAAGAATTCAGTTCGAAATCTAGAGAAGTGCAACATAGACAGAGTAAGAAAACTCGATCTGAAGTTTAGAGAAGCGCTCATGTGAAGTGTTTGAGAACATAATCTAAAGAAAGGTAAAAAAAAAACAACTACTAATTTCAGTATTCGCCAAAAAGTTACTGATCGTGAGATTGTCATTGGTCAAAAAGTAGTAGATGGTAAAAATCAAGTTTCGTAAAAGTCATGTACGTTCTCTAACCGAAATAACATAAAACGACCCAATGGTTAGCATACCGGACTTTAAAGCTGGGGTTGCATGGTTCGCGCTTTACACTTTGAACTCGTGAGTGTGTTACAAAAGTAACGGTCAAATCTTATTATTTGGCCTCGGTGACAAGAGTATTACAAGAGTTGACGGTAGGCAGCGTTGACTGCTTTTCCTCTAGGCTATCACTTCGAAATTAGGGATGGCTAACGCAGACAACCCTTCTGTAGCTTTGCACAAGGTCCAATAAACAATGACCATAAAACCACCGTTTTAAAAGCTGTAATTGACAACTTTATGCTCTAAGGAGGTAAGTCATAATAGAGCCCCAAGATGTTGGCTTTCCTTTTTAGATATCGTAAAGGATTTGAAACCTTGAACAGTTGAAACGTTCAGCGTAATAATGCCCCAAGATAACAGTATTAGAAATATTTAGTGAACCATAGCAAAGTTAAAATTTTAGTAATGTCATGAAACTAAATTAAGTGCTAAAGTTGTTTCAGAGTTTTTCACGCAAAGGTACACAAAAAGCTGTCTGCATATAGCAAACCCTAATTTAAAACTGACAGACTATAGGGAAGGCAGATAATCAATATCGACTACCCCCTAACACTTGGGGTACTCTAATCTAACCGAATAGTGATATTTGACTGCCACTCTTACAACGCATCCAATGTGCGTAGGGAAGTTTGGCGGTCAAATATTTGTTTTGTCATTTCCTCTGTTTTGACGAAATGTCGTGAAAAGCTTGTTTGCTTGTAATTAAGCACAAAGCTACACTATGGGCTATCTGTGCTCTGCCCACACTGGTATCGAAACCCGGATTCTAGCGTTGTAAGTCCCTAGATATAATGCTGTGCCACTGGGGGGCATCGTGAAAAGAAAATTAAAAAGTTCACCGTGTAATAAAATATCTCATAAGTAAACAGGGAATGAAAAAATTATCAAAAAGTCCACAACATCTCAGTAGCACACATGATGGCTAGAGGTAAACGTAAATACATAGACTCCTTCTAGGAATCACAGCTTTACAGTCCGTCGCGCTAACCACTAGGCCACGCCCAAGACCAGAAGATGTTTTATAATACTTATTACTTTCTAATATTTGAAACAAGTTATTATTAAGTACAAGCGTAAAAAGAGAACATAGTTTACCTCCTATGTGGCCCTCACAAAATAGTTTAACTAAAATGTTACTGCTGAAAATGGGGACACATTCCTACGACTCATTATGTTACTGTCTAACGGTTGTCCCATCTTTTTATTTTTAAACTGAAATTACTTTGCGATCATTTTTTCATTAAAAAATTTATATACACGTATATAATGTCTCCTGGAAAATAGGATGATACTAATATATATCACTTCCAGATATAAGTACTACCCAAAAGTTTTTAGTTTGTTTCTAATTAAGCACAAAGCTACACAAGGGCTATCTATGCTCTGCCCACCACGGGTATCGAAACCCGGATTCTAGCGTTGTAAAAGTTTTTAGTTTGAAGCACCGTAACACACCTAAATAAAAGCTATATTTATCTTAAAACACATAGGTTATAAGTAATTCGAAACAGTTTAATATTAATTTCAAACAATAAAAGGGAGTATGATTTACAATAAATATAAACCCTACCCTATTTCTACATTGTTTTTCATCATTGAGACTTGAAAAAAATATATATACATTAAAATTATAAATTGTTGTTGTTTGAAGTTAAGCACAAAGCTACACAATAGGCTATCTGTGCTCTGCCCACAACAAGTATCGAAACCCGGTTTCTAGCATTGTAAGTCCGCAGACATATCTCTGTGCTACTGGGGGGCTAAAATGATAAAAAAAATGAATACCGAATAAAGGTAGGAAAGAAAACAACAACAAAAAGGAAGGTAGGGATTATAACAGAACACATGGTGATTTCTATACTTTCAAAAATGTATACTTTACTCATAATTCTGTAATTACCTCGTTCGCCTGACCCCGATGATTCAGAGATAAGCTTGAAGGCTTAAAACGCTAAATATTGGGGTTTGATCCCCTACGGCGGACACAACACTGAATTTTGAGCTTAATAGCGAACAAATATATCATTCGCTTAAGTATTTTCATTAAGGCGTTTATACAACGTGTAGGCATAGATTGAAGTAATTTTGTTATTTTTTTATTATTTAAACGAGAATAACCAAGTTGCTCGAGACCTACATACACTAACTCAAGCGTAACGCCCCTCACGTTGAAAATGACATCATGCTTGTATTTTAGCGGCTACCATGGGACATAAAGAAAAATTCAGAATCTTAAATGACGTCATTTTTCTGTGAAAATGCCATAAGTTGATACATTATAATTTCGGGTGTAATATCATATCACTTGAAACGTTACACCATCGTAACCGAAACCCCGGTCAAAGCCTGATCTCAACAAAACTAAATAGATAAATACGTAAAATGTTTGTTTTGTCATTTCCTCTGTTTAGACGAAATGTCGTGAAAAGAAAATTAAAAAGTTCTATGTATTTACGTTTACCTCTAGCCACCAGGTGTGCTACTGTAATGTTGTGGACTTTATAATAATTCTTTCACTTCCTGTTTACTTATTGAGTTATTTTTTTTTACACTGTCACTTATTCTAGGAATCACAGAAAAGGGGAACTTACCACAAGTGATTTTGAAAGTAGATACAGCGAAACTTTTTATAGGAACTCACTGTGCACTGTTTCTAAGAGTTAATGACTAATAAATTCAGTCATCATTATTAACCTCCAAGTATACTATAAGTATAACACACGAATTTGTTTATTTGATCTTTATCCTAAAAACACACGAGCTAACATCACATGCTATACCTGTTGGTTTGTTTTAGAGCAAATCCACAATGGGCTATCTGCTATGTCCACCGTGGGAAATCTAACCCTGGATTTTAGCGTCCGTAGACTTACCGCTGTCCCACCAGGAGACCAAGGACTATATACAACATCTATAAATTTACAAGATTATTAAAAATTGTTGATTTAAAAAAGAGGAATAGGGATCTTCAAAAAACAAATACAAAAACAAGATAAGTAGCTTAAAGTGAAAATGCAAGCGCCAAAAAAGTAAACAAATAAGCTTAAGGTTTGAGACATGGTGTTGACATTATTTCCTCAATATACAAATCCCTATTCTGACTCTCCTAAATATTACAGCTAATTTAGCAATGTAAGACTAGAGGGAAGGCAACTAGTCATCACCACCCACCGCCAACTCTTGGGCTACTCTTTTACCAACGAATAGCGGAATAGACCGTCACACTATAACGACCCCATGGCTGAAAGGGCGAGCATGTTTGGTGTGACGGAGATTCGAACCCACGACCCTCAGATTGCGAGTCGAGCGCCCTAACCACCTGGCCATGCCGGGCCCACTGCTTTTAGACATGGATTCAGAATAGGAATTTGTAGCTCGATGAAGTGGTGTCAACACTATGTCTCAAATCATAAGCTGGTTTGTTTACTTTTTATTGGCGATTGCATTTGCATTTTAAGCTACCTCTCTTGTTTTTGTATTTTTTTGAAGATCCCTATTCTCCCTTCTTAAATTAACAATTTTTAATAATCTTGTTTCATTAATTTTTTTTATGTCTATCATGGAAATAAATCTGTATATTAACAATACTGTATATATATGTACTATATTTATACCCTGTAGCTATATGGGGAGTCTGTGAACACTGGATTGGAGGGATTACTGAACTATACTGGAATGGTGCATGGATTGGATTTTCTAATCGCATTAGTTTTATACATGCACGCACATGCAATGCATGTTGGCTAGTATTTATATCTATACATATACATGCAGATTTTACAGATTTTTAGGTTGTAAAGCCATATATATAAATACCCACATGAATTTTTCAAGTTGCATAGATGTTTGTATATATATTCAATGCAAATATAAGACAATGTGTCATAATATAATAGGATATGTATACAAATAAGCATTTGTAACATTTCTTACAGTTGCTATGTTTCCCGTTTCCTCCTCCTCTCCGCTGGCCATAGTAAGGAAGGTCACGGTTTTGCTGCAGATGGCCAGATTTCCTCTTATAGTGACATTATGCACACTCTACAAGATCGAAAACGTGTTAATTAATAATTATGAATTGATTATATTTATATGCTCCCTCAATTTCTTATGGAGGGTGACGACTACAAACTCTGGTTGGTCGTCGCTGCAGCATACTTTATCTAAAACTATTTTCTGAATAAAATATATAGCTACAACATTTCTGCCTCACTTTAGCCTAGAATCGCCATCTCCTGCTTGGATGAACCTTGCCATTCCTTATAATCAACTTCAAGGATGGCTACAGTTTCTAAAAATTCGCAATCACGTAGTGTTGGCTATAATTCGACACTTACCATCAGCCATCACCGTGATTTCCGATCCAATGCTCTCGAAACTGAGCTTGGTGCTATCTTTTAAACTACGGCTTAAAGATTTCTGTTGTGAGAGACAGTCTAGACGTTTGTGTAACATGGCTGAAATCGATCATGCAGTGGTAAAAAAAACAAAAAACTGTGATCCTGTGAGCAGCGTCGTGCCCGATAGGGCAGGAAACCTATACATAAACAAATGATATGCGACATCTATACAGTTCGAAGAATAAGTTAACAATCGTTATGGTACATCTGCCATGCCTGCCATATAAACATTAAATTACATCTAAGGCTTGTACGCAGCTATATACGTATGCATGTAGTAGATTATGAGGCTCCGTATAAACCACAGACTACATTAAAACGATTGGGTGTCAACGGTTATGCAGCCGCTGTTATTTGCTAGATAATCAAATAAACTTTAAAACTACAATGCGCAATGATGCGTTTAGTATTTTGATTGTTTGAAGTTAAGCATAAAGCTACACAAAAAGCTATCTGTGCCCCGCCGACCATGGGGATCGAAACCCGGTTTCTAGCGTTGTAAGGCCGCACACATTCCTCTGTGCCACTGGGGCTGCGTCTAATAATATTGCCCAGGTTTTATTACAATACTCACAGACATTTTTGGTGTAGGCTGGCGGAACAATATTAAATAATAACAAAGAAAAACAAATGGGCAATCCCTATTATGAACCACTATCGTGGTTCAGGATTACGATTGACTCACACTCTCGCTACATAAAAGCATAATAAAAAATTAGCTTTCAAAATTTTTAATTGTGCGGGTCGACGTTACATAAAAAGAAAAAACCTACAACTCGTATTATGACAGTCAGATACCCAATTACAAATATTAATATACAAGATAATTATTTTATCGACTTGTATATGAGCTTAAAACCCAGCACAGTGGTTAGGCCAAATGACCTTGATTCGACAGCTCAAGCATTTCAGACCGCTGCACTGGTATATATATTAAATATCATCAGCTATATCCTAATCATTAGTTTGCTGGTCAGGATCTTTACTCAAGTTTACTCTCGCGAGAATATCTGTTTAGACAGTAGCTACTAACTCCATCCTCTTTTTTTTTCCTCCACGTTTCCTAGGTAAACAACGAAGAAAGCCCACATTGCTGGTCATACAAACGCGCATTTACAGTGACGTTGTCCCAGTTTGTTCTTGTGCTGGTGATACGTATACATCATGTGTTAATCTCATTGCCCATACAACACCAAGATTCCTTTCACCGTTCCTCTATAGCTGTGCACACACGTGAGTATATATATATTATCACGTGATCATAGAGAATCATTTGATCAATTCCTGTAAGAGCTTTTGTACAATTTGTGAGATACTCGCAGGTAATTAGAATCTGTAGAGTATGAGGTGGATAGGAGGGTTTAGTAAACATGGACGGATAAGAACTGAATTAAAAACAAGTAAAATCCCAAGTAGCAAATTGATGAACTGATTTAAAAACAAGTAAAATCACAAGCAGCAACTTGAAGAAAACTGAATTAAAAACAAGTAAAATCCCAAGCAGCAAGTTTGTTTTGAATTTCGCGCAAAGCTACACGAGGGCTATCTGCGCTAGGCGTCCCTAGTTTAGCAGTGTAAGACTAGAGGGAAGGCAGCTAGTCATCACCACCCATCGCCAACTCTTGGGCTACTCTTTTACCAACGAATAGTGGGATTGACCGTCACATTATAACGCCCCCACGGCTGAAAGGGCGAGCATGTTTGGTGTGACGGGGATTCGAACGAGTTACAATTTGAGGGTCGCGAGTTCGAATCCCCGCTACCGAACATGCTCGTCCAGAGAATCCGTTATGGACATGTAAAAAGCAGCATTATAGTTGTTTGTTATGACGGTACCATCTGTTTAGCCTACTCAACAATAATTTTAGGCAGTTAGGTTGGGATTTTACTTGTTTTTAAATCAGTTCTTCAACTTGCTGCGGGCCCGGCATGGCCAGGTGGTTAGAGCGCTCGACTCGCAATCTGAGGGTCGCAGGAGCGCCTTAACCACCAGGCCATACCAGGCCCATTACTGTCATGTTCACTAAATATTTCTATTCACTTAAACGATTTCCTTCTTTTTTTTCTTCTAACGATACCGCCGGAATTTTGCCGCCCTAGGCTTGCGCCCAGTCGATCATTGCCGAAATACGTCACAGAATGTGCATGGTACTTTCAGTTTAATATTTTAAACTTTTATGCAGGTGTTCTTGCATTTAGTTAAAAACGAGTTATTGTAAATCAGTCGTCCTCTTGCATTAATCGCTTCCTCGGGCAAGGGTTATATACTACAGTGATCATTCTTGTTAAGGTTAGCATACTTCTTCAGACGGAAGACTTTCGAAACCTCGTTTTCTACATTTGTTTTTTATACAACAGGCAGTTTACGCCCATTCTGGTGTACTCATTATGAATACTCTGCCTAAACAATCTATCGATGAAAAACTGATAAGTACTTTGAGTAGACCATGTAGTCCTTTTACCCGATCATCTGTTTTCGACGCTATCTTTACGTCGCTCTACTGCAGCGGTTACCATTTAGTGGTTACCATGTTAATTGTGCAAAACGCTCTATACAAACTCCAACTACATAGTTTTTAGTGGGTCATTGGTAAGTTTATAGACTTATAACACTAAGATCCTGGGTTCGATTCCCAGTAGTGGACAGAGCAGAAATAGTCTTGCGCTAACATAAACAATCAATATTTATCATACTACCCTGAGAAATACTTGGTCGTGACCTGATCTTTGTCAATAGCATTTATAAACTTATCTTTCAAAAATAAACGTTCTGGAATGGCTATCGCAACTGGTAATATTGGCGTATATGCTAATCTCGAAGGAGTAATATGTTTGTTTGTTTTTTTATCAGGCCCTTCACAAGCCAGTGGGGGACATTTTTGCTGAAAAAAAACTACCCAATATGGTTTTTCTTAATTTAAACTGAAACTTTTTGGACATTTTTTATTGGCTAAAAAGAAGGCATTTCCCAAAATCTTTTAGCTTTGGGCTGCGAAAAGTGATTTAAAGTGACTGAAGTCCGTGAATGCATCACAAGCTTAACGGCCAAGCACAAGAAGCATTGAAGTCTCCAAATGACACGCAGAGGTATTCAGGAACCGTTTAGAACCACTTTGGTAGATACTGAGCAGCAAGCTAAGTACAATATTATGTCTGTAACTGTAGCTAATTAACTAATCCAGACAGTAAGGAGTTGAAGATCTGCTCGCTAGTTAACGAATCCAGACAGTAAGGAGTTGAAGATATGCTCGCTAATTAACGAATCCAGACAGTAAGGAGTTGAAGATATGCTCGCTAATTAACGAATCCAGACAGTAAGGAGTTGAAGATCTGCTCGCTAATTAACGAATCCAAACAGTAAGGAGTTGAAGATCTGCTCACAGATTTAAAAGCTGGTCGTGAATTTTTATGTTTCTATAGTTTTTAAGGTTGGACAGTCTAAGTTAAAAAAATACGCACTTTCTGTGATTTTCTATTCAAATTTATTATTCGGTCTCTTTCTTTTTCATATTTCACTGCAAACAACCTAGTATACTAAACTCTGCCAATAACTTGTTCACCTGGTAAATTAATAGGACTAGATGCTATTAGATAAAGCAGGCTGAAGACTATCACATCTTTATGATTGAAAACTTCATTTGACTACACTATATCCATGATTAAGTTTTTATATTCCATTGATGAAACAAATCAATTAGAGAACTTTCTGGAAAGGATGTCTTAGTTAGTTAGTTTAGTTTTTTGTTTTTTTTTTTTTGCTTATATCTTCAGCAATGTCTCTGTAATCAATCTCTTTTGTGAGTTGTAATACGAAACATACTAAAAAACGTAAATTTTTCTTTAATTGAACAGTTAATACAACTGAAAACGTTTCAATTATACAGAGGAAGTTCCACTGAGTGAAGTTTTCTAAAATCAACCAAGTTGAATTGGTAAGAGTTGCCGATTGTCCAAACTGCGATTATAAGGTAATTATAGCACGTGTTATTTCATTATTACAAATATCTATATAATCAGGCTTATGATGCTGTTAAGCTAACCTCTTTTCCCCTCAGACGTTAACAAATATAGAATATATTTATGTATTATCTCTCTGCATGACATTCAAGCTCTTTGTATTTCCAGCATTATTTTATCCTTTAAACTGCGTGTATATGTAATTCGGTACTTATATTATGAATGTTGATGTTATGTCAACATTTAGACTGCCATTCACTCTATATATATATACTGCTAGTTCATTATTTTCCCTATAGATAGCGTTCAAGAATCTCCGTATTATTAATAGTTTTAAGGATTTG
>NW_013666161.1:354286-355438 GCF_000517525.1 Limulus polyphemus
ATACTACCCTGAGAAATACTTGGTCGTGACCTGATCTTTGTCAATAGCATTTATAAACTTATCTTTCAAAAATAAACGTTCTGGAATGGCTATCGCAACTGGTAATATTAGCGTATATGCTAATCTCGAAGGAGTAATATGTTTGTTTGTTTTTTATCAGGCCCTTCACAAGCCAGTGGGGGAAATTTTTGCTGAAAAAAAACTACCCAATCTGGTTTTTCTTAATTTAAACTGAAACTTTTTGGACATTTTTTATTGGCTAAAAAGAAGGCATTTCCCAAACTCTTTTAGCATTGGGCTGCGAAAAGTGATTTAAAGTGACTGAAGTCCGTGAACGCATCACAAGCTTAACGGCCAAGCACAAGAAGCATTGAAGTCTCCAAATGACACGCAGAGGTATTCAGGAACCGTTTGGAACCACCTTGGTAGATATTGTGCAGCAAGCTAAGTACAATATTATGTCTGTAACTACTTTCCAAGTGTTCCTGTCTTCTCATCCTACTGCTGACTATCGTGATGCTTCAACTTTCCCTACCGATTTGTTTGTTTGAAGTTATGCACAAAGCTACACAATGGGCTATCTGTGCTCTGCCCGCCACGGGTATCGAATCTCGGTTTCTAAAATTGTAAGTCCGCTGACATACCGACGTGCCAATGGAGGGCTTCCCTACCGAATCGTAGGTGAAATAGTTCGTAACTCAATTGAAAATTAAACATAAAAAGGTGATAGCAGAAGCATAAAAGGTTGACAACTGCTTAATTAATGATGCTGAGAATGGGACTTTAATGATACATGATGAATTTACTCCCAGCGGGTAGACCTTAGTACTAGGTAATATGAGGACTTGAGGATGCTGTATTTCATTTTAAAAAAAGATACGTCCAAAACCACCCTCTTTGGGAGTTTCCGGATTGAACTTACTTTTCATATTCAACAAATTGTAGTGAGGGACGTGTTAAAGAAGAAATAATTGCTTATGTTGAAAACATACAAAACTCCAGTTGTCAGCTAGAAAATCTAGATGATCAAATCAGTAATAAATAATATGTTCTAAAAATATAAAATCCTGTAATAATGGCTTAGGAAATATTTTACTGTCTACGTAGAAAAGTTGAAGGATTAATGAAGAAAAAAATTAGGTGCAAGAGAAC
>NW_013666161.1:356339-369825 GCF_000517525.1 Limulus polyphemus
TAGTGGGATTGACCGTCACATTATAACGCCCCCACGGCTGAAAAGGCGAGCATGTTTGGTGTGACGGGGATCCGAACCCAGTTTTAAGGAACTAAAAGCTTCAGAATTTAGAAATACAATGCTTCCAAGTTCGTGAACTTTTATTACGTCACGGCAGCTAATGAAATGTTGTTTTTTTTCCCGGATTATTTCGTTTACAGCGCCTGACAGAATATGAAATTACTTTCATAAGCTAGAAAAAATAATAATTAAAAGGATAGCTAAGTTATTATTATTAACTCTGTTTAACGTAAACTGAAGTTTATTATTGTATTTTTGACCCCCAGAGGCACAGCGGCATGTCTGCGAACTTAGTATAATATTGTATCGTCAGCACTTAGCAACCTGTAGTGGAACAGTCTAAAAGTATAATATTGTATCGTCAGTACTTAGCAACCTGTAGTGGAACAGTCTAAAGGTATAATATTGTATCTTCAGTACTTAGCAACCTGTAGTGGAACAGTCTAAAGGTATAATATTGTATCGTCAGCACTTAGCAACCTGTAGTGGAACAGTCTAAAAGTATAATATTGTATCGTCAGTACTTAGCAACCTGTAGTGGAACAGTCTAAAAGTATAATATTGTATCGTCAGTACTTAGCAACCTGTAGTGGAACAGTCTAAAGGTATAATATTGTATCTTCAGCACTTAGCAACCTGTAGTGGAACAGTCTAAAGGTATAATATTGTATCTTTAGTACTTAGCAACCTGTAGTGGAACAGTCTAAATACAATACTATTCAAAAATCTCCATTTAAACTAAAAACGTGGCTCAGGTGCATTATTGTCACCTTCATGAGTTGGCCACACTATATAAAGACTCTGAGCGTGACTTTCTAACCCATCTAATTATTCAATACTCAACACATAGACATCCAATCCATCATTGATAAAAACCAATAAGCTAATAGATTTCCCTTCCTAGACTGAATAGTCTAGAAAACAGGTATCCACCTGTGGAATGTGGAGAAAATTAGCTAATAACGGCAATATTATACAGGAATATACATTGAATCATACATAAAAATGTAGTTGAAGACGGCGTAGTTTCCAAGACGCATAAGGTCTGGAAAAAACGACAAAAATGAGTATTTTCACATGACAAAACACTAATAGAAAATGGTTATTCTCAAAAATAAACGGTACTTAGAAGACTGAATACAAGTGAAATAGCAACCAACGAATACAAAACATCTAAAAATTGCAGAGTAATCTATTGCTATCCATAATCCCTTTCAGATATTCAGAGAATCTGTAGATAACATAAAACCAGGGCATAATGCATAACGCTCCAACATCTAAGCTATTGCACACAAAATATTCTCAAGCTCCATTAAAATGAAAACAATTTATAGCACTTCATGTGAATAAGACAATCAATAAACTAGCAAATAATAGGAACAGTTAAAAGTCAAAATTCAACAGCATTAATACCACATGAGCATTTATAGTTGTTGTTTTTGATTTAGCACGAAGCTACACAAAGAGCGACCTGTGCTCTAGCCATCACGGGTATCGAAACCCAGTTTCTATCGATACAATTTGTATTACAAACCAAAGAAAAACAAAAAATACCAAACAAATGGAAACATGCAAAGACTGCCAGGAGTCTCATTTGAAGAAAAGAAAAAAATGAAAGAAACCTCTCCATCCACTAAATCAGAAACCCACGGCGTCAGAGAACTTTTCTATATGTGTCGTATCAAGTATACAATACACTAACAGCGTCAGAGAACTTTTTCTATATGTGTCGTATCAAGTATACAATACACTAACGGCGTCAGGGAACTTTTTCTATATGTGTCGTATCAAGTATACAATACACTAACGGCGTCAGAGAACTTTTTCTATATGTGTCGTACCAAGTATACAATACACTAACGGCGTCAGAGAACTTTTTCCATATGTACTAGGTTTCGTCACGCTCGATAACTAATCTCACTTGCCGACTTAACCCGCGAACCTCCTGTTACAGCATAAGTTGTTTACCTGTGTGTTCTTGTTGTAACTCTGCCTTCAAAACTTTTGTTGCTTGAATGTGCTGTTAGCAAAGCCATGGATGCTAATTCACACTGCTGCTTACATTGAACATACTGCTTCCAAATTAACAGGTTCTTAATCAAACTGATACTTAACCACATGTGCTTAACACACTGCTATAAAACTACAAACAGTTTAAAACACCAAAAGTTGAATAAGCAAACCGCTATCAGAACCAAATATGGCTGATCATATCGGCGCCAAAAAATCAAGATGCTTAAATAGGTTCTCTAGAAATCGCGGATATTTGAACATATTGCTCTCCAAACCAATATTTTTAGACGAACTGTTTAATCATTAAAACTGCGCGTTTCAAAACATTGCAATGAAAATTAATGCATTTCAACATAATGAAATTAAATCCACTGACTGGTGCAAAAACATAAAACATTCGTTTCTGTAAAACAACGATATAAATAAAAAGTTCTAGGAATACTTCTGAATAGTATAACGTTTTTTTTCTGTAACCTAAAAATAGAATGATTACACAAAATAAGCTTTGATAACTGTAGAGTAAGGTTACTTTTTTGTATGTTGAGTACCGAGGCCACTTCTGACACCTTAGATGCTGATGCGCCATATATTATTCTAGGGCAGATTTACCCGGTGGCGACCATCTTCTCTCCGGGTAAAAGTTACCTTATACAATTAAATCGTTGCAAAAATGCATTAAGTTGAAACACCGTTACAACCTAGTTTTGGGGCTAATTATTTATTTCAACCTATAATTACATTAATGATCCCTTGAATTTAAAGGACAACCCCTTATCTTATGAGTGTTGATACTACTGTCTTATAGCAAATACGATTGATTATAATCACACTTCAACAGCAAAAGGTATTCATATCATAACAACTGTAAGGACTACATTGTTATGGTGTGAACGCCTTTTTCACTTATACTTGATTAAAATAGAACTAGATGTTTTAATACTAGAAATAAACGACCTTACAACACCAAATTTGTTATTTTTCTTTAACTGGACACTTAACTTTTCGCTTTACAGCTTCTTCAAGAGCGTTCAACTAAAACATAAACTGTAAAAATAACAAATTTGGTGTTACAAGTTCGTTTATTTCTCGTATTAAAATATCTTCTACACACTAATATGAAATTAGATAATGAGAACCAGATGCTAACGACAACAATTTATCTACCATTTTCTTTTGGTTTCAATGGTAGTTGACAGCTGATGCATTGTCACTTTTAATACAACATTCAGCGGACGTCACGTTAGGGGTTGATTTACAAACCTTGCAGCAATAATTTTAGGTACAACAGCAGAGCTAATTAGTTGTACACTCCCCTCCCCCCCAAAAAAAAATCGTTAGTTATTTTTGTCGTAAGGCTTAATAGACATCACGTATTCTACTTATTGTTAGAAGTTCCTATAAAAAAGTGAACGTACGATACTCAGATCAATCTTAAATTTACCCCAAAAAATGCTTTGAAGTAGCTAATCAGTTGATGGTTTAACTGTTCTTTTATCAGTGTATGCCACTTAAAGCAATATCACAGAAAGTTTTCAGGAAATCGACAGCAGTCTGAAAATACGCAAGAAACGTGACAAGAAACAACCCATGTGTAATATAGACCTGTTTCCTGGAAGACAAATTTACTTTTTCAGAAATTGTTTGAAACAGAAATGTAATTGCAATTAATTAACTACTCCGGACATCAGAAACCCTTGACGAAAACAAATCGAAAGAATAACAGACCTCATTAATGCGTGTGAAACAGACTTATCAAAACACCACGCATATACATATAATATTCACTTCAACACTATATTAAGTCTAATCTTATTCCTTTGGTCTGCCCTTGTCCAGAATTTCTCGAAAGTGACATAACTCAGTGAAACGTGTTAAACTGAACTACAGACTTGGCTTCAAGTTGATCTTTCAGTATTTTAAACAAATTTTCCGGCTGAATAATCACAAGAACAAATTGGTAGCATCAATGTTGTATATTTTTGAAATTCCTATATAAATATAGGATTATTGTGTTAGTACAAAAAATTTCAAATCACCGTACATATTATTAATGTTTTTTGTTAATAGTTGTTTTATTACACATTACAATAAAAGTTTCGACGTTATGTAGTTTAAAATCATTAAGATATTTGTTGTCCAAGCCCATCTTCTTGACGCCCAGAACTTGCTGTTTTTTAATATATTTTGTGGAGATGTTGACTTATTCATTAAACTGTTGACTACTTCAAACACCAAAGGACTTTCACTGTTCTTGTTTGAGGTACTTACTATAAGTACATCTTTCGGGTATCGCTATTTCATCAGACCTTGTGACCCACTTCTGAATTGCTTTAAGGTGACCCAAATCTTACTGACCGATGACTAAATCACTTTCAACCGCGCTCGTGACCCATTTGACTGTCTATATTTTTCGAGCTTTTTATTCCTAAGATGCAAACATCTTATAATCTTTATTCAAGATCAGTAACACGTACACGTGAATAACCTCAGTAACACGTATACGCAAATATCAGGAGTAATGGTATACAACACCGGAACTCACCCCAGTAAATAAAGATTCCTCCAATTTTATTCAAAGAATGATGAACGTTTTTAAATCGTCTAATTATTTCACTTAATGAAGTTTTCCATAGTAGACAAAGTTGTTTGACCATTAGTAACCCTCTGAAAACCCACTGAGTCATGTCAGAGTTAAACTGGATTTATGCATCTTAGCTTTTTCCTTACAGGGAGTTTCCCATGACAAGCAAAAATATTTTACGATTACCAAGTAAAAACTCTACTGAATAACCAGATCATAACATAAGTAAGTTAGTGTTGCATAAAACTCTTTCTTCCCTAAACTACAAGATAGTTTACTGAAAATATGAATTCCCTTAAAAACGTGGAGAAAGAAAACATTTAATCACTTACTTTTGTTTCAAATTTCGTGCACAATTACACAATGACTATCTGTGCAAAACCATGGGTTCACCGACGACATTTGATTATCGTTTGGACAATTACACCTGATTTGAATTTCACAAAGTAATATATACCCCCACCCCACCCCGATGTCAGCGTGGCTGTTTCGGCACATTTTGCAAATTAGAACTTATAATCTTTTGCTTTTGTATTCGCTTCAAATTTAGGCAAAATCTTTGTAAAGAATAAAAAAAAAATTCATTAATACTTGTCTGTATAACGATAATGTGCAGCAACGATAGTGGGTGCCTATACTCTTCAGAGATGGGACAAGGTTTCATATCAATGATCGATATGGAAACCCATCGGTGAATGATATGATCTGTGCAGTATCGTTACTTATGACCATTTCGGAAGCACAGTTATGGCGTATAGAAGTATCAGTGCCAATGAAGGCCGTCAACGTCTCAATTCACACGCAAAGTCAGAGAATTTGTGCGTTGCACCAATTCAGAAGTTGTACAGAATATCCTATACTCTCGTACAACGGCGGATCAAAAGCATTAAAAATAAATACGAAGCCCAATCTGTCGCTCTATTTACCACAAGAAATTGAAAAAATAAATGAACAAGACTAAGCTTCTTATGGTAGTAGTTTGTACAGTAGATAGTTAGAGTTTAATTTTACTCACCATAGCTGAACAATATTTTTATATGATTTGAAGAATATAAGCTTCTTATGGTTGTAGTTTGTACAGTAGATAGTTAGAGTTTAATTTTACTCACCATAGCTGAACAATATTTTTATATGATTTGAAGAATATAAGCTTCTTATGGTAGTAGTTTGTACATTAGATAGTTAGAGTTTAATTTTACTCACCATAGCTGAACAATACTTTTATATGATTTGAAGAATATGCAGCAATGGTGCTGCTAATCTGAATTATTCAGCAGATAAGCTGTTTCGGAAGTATACTCTGCATACTCAGATACGTATATGGTGAAGAAAAAGAATAAAGCCATTACTGAGTATCTCATTTTGTAAATGTTACTCTTTCAGGAATATGAAATCAGTCATGGCACATTTTAAACAATATGATTTTAAGGTTACTCATGTTTCCTAAGTTGGTAACTTGCGATATATACTGTTAATGGAACTAAGTCCTTAACGGTTTTCAGTGAATGAATCTTTCTCCCAAGATCTTCTTTTTCTTTTCTTCTGGCTCTATTGTTTATTTATCTGGTTGAAGAACAGCTTTAAAAGTTTGCCTATAAGTTTCAGAGTAGTTTAAAATTTCTGAAGACTCACCTGATTATGGCAACTTTAACAGTTTTAAAACTTGATCTTTTTTCAGCCAGGGTCTTCCTAGGGAAACAAAACAGAATCAATCTAAGAACCAATCATATTATAATAAAATTAATATAGAAATTAAGACGTTTTTTGGCAAACGAAGTGCTGAGAGAGAAAACCTGGTATCTTAATATCTATCGGGCGGGTTCTTTAAAGCTTAAAAATACAAGATACTTGTGTTGTTAAAAAGATCTTATCTTATTTCATTCTTCTACGTGTTGTTAAAAAATCAAGTTAGTTTCTTCACTACACCAAAACACTGTATTAACCACGTCAAAGGTATAGGGGCTCCGAATGACCGAACCAAAAAACATATCTAAATAAAATATCCGATAGTCTATATATATATAAAGACGAAATATGTGTATTTGCACACTAACTCATCCAAGCCTATTGAGCCAATCTCAACCAAAATTTGTATGTAAACACCATGAACTATGGGGAACATCCTAAGGAAGTAGTCAAATCGAACTTAACCCTATTTATATTTTGTAAATCATGTTGGTTAATTACTCCTAGCCTATTGAGTCAATCTCAAACAATCTTGGCAGGTTGACGCTCTAGACAATGTTGAATATTCTAAGGGATTCAAGGTCAAAGTATGAAAGTTGCTGAATTGTTTCTCAAACAACCATGCTTTTTTCATGATCAATGAAACGTAGGGTGTTCAAGGGTGGGATCACCTAAAAAATCTTTATTTTTTGGAAGATGGAAAGCAAACTGCAAATGTTGTTTATGAAGAAGCTTTGTTATAATTTTGGTGGGATTTCAGCTTGTACTAAATATATTTAATGTAAGTTCACCTGGGAAATACATTCAAAGAGTCAAAAAGTGGTTAATTTTGCAAGAATGAGTAATGTAGTACTTGGAAAACATTTACAACCACTCTCTTGCTGTGTCCATGTGTGTTACGTACACATATTCTTCACAATTACAACAGAAACAATTATTCCTTTCATAAATATTATCACGATATAATTCCACATGATCTATAGGATGCAATTAACTGTGAATTGATATACATTTTCATAATGATATATTTATTTTCCACGACTGCTACAAATCATCAAAATCAAACTTGTTTCACTTGAAATAACTGTTGTAATAATCTATAAGTAAAGAACCAACATCATTCAGTTCTCACGGGTTTAAACAAAGGTAAACTAAAAAATAAAATTAGAATAAACAATTAAAAATAAGCTTTACACAATGAAAATAACTTCAAATGGGTATTCCTCAAGAATTAACACTTCGATGAGGACAGTTCAATAAAAACTGCAAAGTTCTGTTATAACTGAAAGCTTATTCTTAATAAGAGAAAGGAGGATACTGCCATTCCAGGATCTTCAACATCAAATCTATTTAAAACATCCCCGTGAATAAAACAGGACATGCATGGGGTTGGGATCATCAACAAGAGAACTGTTCGAAGGTACAAAAAAAACTGATTTTCAATGAAAAAGCTGCAGTGATCAAAATGCCTAATATTTCGGGTGTGAAATTATCACGGTTTAAACTTTGCAAAAGGTCACAAAAGTCTAAAGAACGAATGGCACAATTTTCTACGGACTGACAAAACAGAAACTGATTTTTTGGAAGCAATTGGTTTTGTTTTTATGTGTGGAGACATAACTATGGTAAATTTAAGCAAGTGTGTTTAAACAAAACAAATTAAATGTGGTATTGGGGCATATGGACGTTTTCCTGTTGCATGAGTCAGACTTACTGGCATAAATTATATATAGTATTACGAAGAAGCAGTATCCCAACATCCTTAAATTTCAGTAAGATATGCTTTCCAACAGTGTTTTCCAAACTTTAAATAGCTGCGCTCCTAGCTCAGCAAAGTTTCCGTTGCTCTCCCCCTCACATTAAAATAATTTATGCAAGTGAGAACAGCAAAATTGACCTTTTTTTACCTGTTTTTAATACATTTTTTAAAATGAAAAGAATGCTTCTAAGGAGTGATTAAATGCGAGAGCAAAAAAAAAACAGAGCTTTGAGAACAAAGTGATAGTCTCAAACTCTTCTGTTTCTTCCGTCGTTATTGTTGAGCTCTCCCGCCAAAAAGCCACCCCCAGGGGGTGCGCCCCATAGTTTGGAAAACACTGCTTTAAAACATACTGCTGACCTAGGCCTTGAATTTCACTAGTATATGATTTAAAACATACTGTTGAACAAATGATATTTGAAGAAGAAATAACTGGTGATATAAAAGCTTTGAAATAGTCATCCTAAAGTCTTGATGCAATCCAACTGAAAATGTGAAGAATCTGTTGAAAAGTAATGTAGTAAACATTGATCAAAGTTTGGATGACTGTACAGTAAAAATTGAAAGAAATCGGATTGATAGGCTCATAAACCTGGTAGCATCGATCGGTGTTCTAAAATGTACTTAAGGCTATAGAGATTACTCAATTTATGGTTCAAAATGAGCTACTTACGCCTAATATTGCGATATATATGTATATATAGAAAGAGAGAAATTGTAGAGTAAAATGGAATTTTTATCCTGTATACAGACCGTGTGATACTGTTCAGAGATAGGGGTTGTTGGTCGTTGCTGTTATGTTATGAAGTAACAACATCTGTGATAAAGTTTCGTTATACTTCGGTGCATCTATCTATCAATGTAAAAATAATAAATCAATATACTAAATGTAATCCCGCAGGGTTCCCGAGTGTTCTGTTTCAAGAGTGAATAAAACAAAAAAATTAAGAGTAACAAATATTTTCATTTCTTTCTTTTCAAGTTCATGTGTCATGTTGTGTTGTAGACTACAGAGTACATAATTCTTCTAGTCATTCATAGCATGCGCACGTTTTACTGACGACACGATAGTATAAACTGGAACGTTACGCACCACTTATGTGACGTCATTTTAGTGTCTACTAACAGAGACGACACACTGCTGTAATGTGGTGCGAGTGACCCATACAGGCGAACTTTGGGCCCTTTTCGGGGAAATAAATATGCAAAGAGTACTTATGTTACTATTTCTTAGCGATGATTTCACTATCTACTGTGTGATTTTGTCATTGACTAGATGCATTTTACACCGGTTAAAGGGCTCATAAGGAAGCAGATCTGAAATGTTAACCACTTTGATGATTCTAAAGCTCAAATGTCAGCACAGAATTCATAAAAACTTTGAATGCCAAATGGTAGAAACTCTCACTAACAACATTTCCTTCTCATGCGTTAAAGTTACTTCTGTTTACATGCATTTCGTCTTATATTACTTTTTTTAGCAATATGTTTAATATATAATTCCAGGACTATTTTGGAAGTCCCCCACGTGAGTATAGTTTATGTACCCAATTATAAGCGATGGAATTCGAACTTATTTTACAAATACATCAGTTCAATACAAAACCCAAACTTGCACAAAATCATGTTTAACAGAGAGATTGGTTAATAAACCGATATGTTCTTTTATTAACTAAACAAAGCCTGCTTGCATCGTCGTTTTGCACGACATTGTTCTGCGGAATTGAAGTAGCTTACCTCTTATTCAGATCCTTTCTCTGCCAATGTTCGGTATCGTTACCGCCAGAATACTGCCAGCGAAAGTGCAAGTTTTCTCCTAGTGACGATTTTCTGACCACACAGCATCTTATAGAGCCGGCAAACAAAAGTAGGACACCATCTGACTTTACCTCCGTAAGGTGGCGTGCAATTGAGTAGGGGTGGAGTGTGTGTGACGGGACACATTGTACAATCTTAAATTATTACCAAGTATTTTACTGCATAATGAAATACTGTATGAAATCATCTCACTTTAGAGCGAGGCCCTTCAAAGCTCCAGTTTCGTTGAGCCCTCAGAAAAGTACGATATGGATAAATTAGGTCGTTGATTAACTCAAGAGCAACAAAATCTTTTTTCATAACAATTATTGCAATAGAATGAATCAATTTATTACTTGTTTATCTTGTATTATCATTATTATTATTGATAAAAAGTCATTTTTGAAAGTCTATAACGTCTTTACGATTATATATTTGTGATAGGTTTAGTTGATTTCCTTCTGCCTATATTACTTTTACCATCTGAATTAAAAACCTCCTAAGCTTGTAACAGTCATGTGTTCCCTGAAACTTACGCGTTTGGACAATGCATTGTAACCTTGTAAACTGTAAAGTTCATATGCACTATATCAAATGAAAGGCAGGGCAGCATTTTAGAAACAACCTAGATCTCACATTTTGTCCCCACGATGCTTTACTGCTGGTTACCAAGACTAAACTTACAATGGTTCAACTATAGACGCAAGTTGGACACTTCAAAGGTTATTGCACAGACAGAAGAATTGGTTAAATACATTTTATTGTTTTAGTTACCATCAAATGTAAGCCACACACAAATGAACGATTTCTGCGAATAGCCTTTAGGAGAATTCGGTCTGTTCAGGATCTAAGCCTTAAATCCGATTCTCCTTACGCTTACATATATAACACAATCATGATCATTTCGATAAGTAGTGTTTTACGAGACAGTGACATACCAAATTTGTATACAGTATCCTCTAAAAGACTGGTCCTTAAGATTCCACTTTATAAACTCGCTGTAATATCGATCTGTACGTCTGACGATTCTATATTCGCTTTTCATTTAACTATCACATTACATTCCACTGTAAACTCGATCAATACATCTGGCGAAACAATATTCGATTTTCATGTAACTATCACATTACATTAGGTTCCACTGTAAACTCGATCAATACATCTGGCGAAACAATATTCGATTTTCATGTAACAATCACATTACATTAGGTTCCACTGTAATATCGACCTATGAGACTGTGCTACTTTTGTCTCTCACTTTTCTCCCAAAGAACTTCTTCTTCCATTGTCGGTTGTGCTCAGTCTAGTGGCCGTGATTACACACTGTTCCTCAACACTGCAATTTAAATTGTAACAAGCTTCCGCGAAGAAAAGTAGAGCCCATATCATACCACAAATGTTAACAATCTACTTATATTTCTACAAACCCTCTACTTTACTTGTGATATTGGCTTCCAAGATTACTTGCAGCGCTCAGGTACAAGATCCATTGGAGATGCATCGGAGGACTTCACAAGTATGTGTTCAAATGGGATTACTGCAAGTCCAGTTTCTTTGGCTAATCTGTTCCTGAAAATAGCCGTTAATTTCACGGTGTAGCTTTAGGAACTTTTAGCTTGTGAGTCTTGCTCGTTATATTGTTAATGTTACCAAGAGATATGCTCAACTTTATCGCAATGGGTTTCAGGTTTCTCTTAAATGATTGAAAGCATACTCCGGATTGGCTTGGAGTGAGGTCCAACTCTACATCTTATCACTCTCAATATATGGATGTTCGACCTGAAAGTGGTTGTGATGTATGTCTGTTCAGCCATGTACTTACTCGTGGAGACAATGCACTTTCGAATGATAAGGAATTCGTTGTGAACCACACATATGGGTGCTAATGCATTTCGCATTTGTAAATCGTTGTTATATAAAGTGTAATTAATTCTACGCGTTTCACTGTGATGTCGACCTACGTCAGACCGGCTTATTTCTGAACATTATCAGTATACTTATTCCTCATGTGTATACACATACATGATACTAAATGACTTGGAATTAAATACACGCTGGTTAATACATAAAAATGTAGTATAATCGTATTACAGATATGAGGAAATATGTCTATATTCATATCTGTTATAAATGACGTCTTTCCAAATTAAATACGTATAGTCAAGTTGAATTCTACAGCAACAAAAATGGCAAATAATGTTAAAAGTTTAATTGAGAAGTTCTGTGGTAGCCTGCTGTTTCCTTAAACTACATCCGGCTACACGCGTAGATCCCACAACATCAAGAGAAGTTATGTATATATCAGAAAGTATAAGAGTTTATACAATACGATCAACATTATCGGCACTAACGTTGCACAGTAAACCAAATCGATTGGTTCCTACGCGTACATATGAAAACAGAAAATAAAAACACGTTCACCCTCTAACCAAACATTGGGCATCAAAACAGACACTTAACCTAATTCAGTGACGCTACTAAATGTAATTACACGATAATTTGAAATTTGTCATATTATAGCTTCGACCAGGTTAAAATCATTGTTACAAAATTATGTCAATAATTTTAATGATTGTAATTGACACGTAATGTGATAACACATTGTTACATATAATGGCTGGAGACGGCTTGAATGGGTAATGAAAAAAAACTTTAATATAAGTTTAACATAACAGAAAATGGACAGGTTTTGTCATCATCAGGTACAAAGTAATTTACACTGACACGGATATATATATATATATATATACAGTATTGAACAAAGAAGTCACATGACCGGAACTGTTGTGAAACTTAGAAGAGGTATCTAGGCACCCCGGGGTGTTGGTTTAGAGTTTTTCTTCATTACCCATTCAAGCCGTCTCCAGCCATTATATACCTTGACTATTATTCAGTTATCAGTCACCTGTTGCAAAAATGTGTACACTTTTCTAGACTGGTTATTTCAGACTATTCAGTAATGTTTTACATGTTTATAAGGGTGTTTACAACAATGTTGGGGCCTTATCTATAACAATGCAATTACTCAAATGCTTTGTAACCAATCAAGTGAAATGAATAATTATATGTAATTTTATTTATTAGTCAAACAAATATCCAGCCAATGTCAAACCTAGTACTTTTATTTGGAAGATATAACTTTATCTTACAAAGTTTGAAAATCATTAAGGAATGAATAAGGATAAAAGTCAAAAGTCTATGTAGATAATATAGTATTATTATTATTTTAACAAGTAACAACACTGTTTTAACTTCACATTAGCTGCAGTAATGTTTCATTTTTACAATGACCAAATTTTCAGTATTTTTTAAATGAAAGAAGACTTCCACTACATTAATATAGTATTATGTCTTCATCAATGTTGACCATATAGCCCTAATGTAACCTAAATAAGTAAAACAAAGTTAAAATAATGTTAATGCATTCAATAATTGATTAGCTGTCAGGTTATAATCCAGCAATTTGAAACATATATCTATATTCTAGTAATGTGATTGACATGAAACTAAAAACAGTTGAAACAAACATTACAATTTTTAAAAATTAAAATTAAATATTTATAATATAAAATTATAACATTGGTAAATAG
>NW_013666161.1:370864-373736 GCF_000517525.1 Limulus polyphemus
CCAGGTTTTTGTGAGAATTTGACGTTGACAGGAATATTGTGTTTAATGGCTAGTTTAGTCCAAGTGTGGATAATTCTTGAGCTGGTTTCAGGGACAAAAGGTAAAGTGCAGTGTAATGTACTGTTGTTAGGTTTGTTAGTGTCAATTTTGTTCGTAAGTTGAGTTTTATTGTGGGGAATGTTGGAGAGCTTTTCAACTATATCTGGTGGGAATTTATTGGTGTGAATTAAGAAATGCTATAAATGGTTAATTTCTTCATTTATGTAGTCCGTTGAACAGAGTCTTGTGGCTGTGTTTACGAGGTTTTTAAGTGTATTGATTTTTTGTGTGGTGTCATGAGCGGAATTCCAGGGGATGTAGAGACCAGTGTGTGTGTTTTTGCGGTGAATTTTGGTTTTAAACTGTGTGTCCGATCTAATAATTTTGATGTTAAGAAAATATAACTGTTTATTGTTTTCGTGTTCTATGGTAAATTTGATGTTGGGATGAAGGGAATTTATGTGTTCAAAGAAAGTTAGTGTGTGTTCTGTATAAATGAAACCAGCAAAAGTGTCATCTACATATCTGTACCAGTATAGTGGGGGGATGAAGCGCAGAATGTATGGCTTGTGTTTCGATCTGGGTCATAAATATATTAGCAAGAACGGGTAAAACAGGATTGCCCATATGTAAACCATCTATTTGAAGGAAATGTTCGGTGTTGAAAATGAAGTTGGTTTTAGTCGTTGTTAGTTCTAAGAGAGAAGCAAAAGGTGTGCTGGGGATGTGCATTAACTTGTTGGGGTCATTAATGTAGAGGTTGAGTCCAATATTGCAAGCTTCATTGGCGGAGACTTCGGTGAAGAGTGACACGACATCAAAACTAGCCATTAAGGCTTTCGAATTTAGTTGTTCTAGTGTATATTTGAAATTGAAGGCATCTTTAAAAAATGAACCTGGCCCTAAATTAAAATCGTTACTAAACAAAAAATTATTTAGAATCACACAATACCAAGGTCATTTACAAAGCATTGATAATTTTCAAACGAATCGCAAGTTTATATGTATTCATAAACCACGGCTATACCTCAAAACATTTAAATGTTTCGCTAATGTGGAAAGTACATGGAAAAGTGGAAGCTCACCAATCAAAATAAGCTTTTATGAACTGGCTAAAACTGCCTCAAAACGTTGATCGCTTCAAAACCAGTTAATACAATTTCTCGACATCTGAACAAAAAGAGACCGACATTCACAACATGAGAATGTACCTTACGCTCACCACAGTGATGGGGTACCTGTTCTGAGACAGATTCAGGTGATCGTGCTACATCTGGATGTTTGATTATTTTACAGATTGTAAGAAACAGGTTTCATAAGGCCAATCTGTATCTCAGGCACTTAAGGATGTTCATTCTACTGACATTAAGGCTCAAGATAGCTCGTCTGCACCTCTACCAAATGTTTATTTACAAGCGTAGGGGGAAAGAACAATATTTTACACTTCATATCACATTATAGTTCATAAGATGTCTATTTACGTAAAAATGTAATGATTCTTTAGTTTGTTTGTTGAATTTCACGCATAGCTACTCAAGGGTTGTCTGTGCTAGACGTCCCTTATTTTGAAGTGATAGACTAAAGGAAGGCGGCTAATTAACACCACCCACCGCCAACTCTTGGGTTACTCTTTTACCAACGAATAGTGGGATTGATAGTCACATTATAACGCCTCCATGGCCGAAAGGACAGGCATATCCGGTGTCTGGATTCGAACCCACGACCTGAAGATTACGGGTCAAGTATCATAACCACGGGACTGTGGGGGCCTTAGAATGAAAAATGGATGACGTTATTTAAAAACTGTGGGTTTTCATAAATAAAATATAAATTGTAATTATTCTTCACCTATTGTGTGCTGTATACATCTACATGTAAACAACTTAACACTCTGAAAATCTTGCTTTTTCTTTTGCTACAACTGATTGTTTGTCAATGCAGGTCAGAAGTGCACAAGTTGCAAAGCAGACTGGAATAACCTGTATGGGTAAAGTATACCAGGTACTTCGTCATCAGTACAGTCCAGCGTTTACGAAGAAATCTACAAACCACCCACAATGTCATACATATGTATAATATCAAAGTTTTGTTTCTGTTTTTAATTAACATGATCCAGTCACGTGTGACTTCATCATATGGCCATGATTCGTCTTAACAACATTACTTTTTCAATTGTTCTAAAACGTTATTCTTTACAGTGTTAGAGATTAGGTAAAATATAAACAACGACAAAAAAAAGCTGTTTAGAGGTCTGTATAAGCCTCCACTTTATACGGTATAGGTAAGCAGAGGTAGGAAAAAGTAATTACTAACAATACAATTGTAGTTTCTACGAAATTCCTCTAGCAATAGAATCAACAGACAGAACACGGAACCTATACAAATATAAGAAGGAAAAAATCATGGTAAAACATAAATATATTTCACCTCGGATGTTTCGGAATTTACAAATACCATCATCAAGACCTTCATAAAAACATACATAATATATACATATGTGTATATAAATAGATAGATAAATAGCACAATAATTATCAATTACAATTATTTAGATCAGCAATATCAAACAATAAATAATTTATAATAATTTAATTCATTAATTTCCGTTCCTACTTAGTCATCTACAGTCATAACAGATAATATATCTATTGTTACGCCTCCGTTCGTTATTTAATTTTCCGTAAACATTCTTTCCGAAGAAACTTTAGCGATACAAGTCCTTTCTTAAGTAAAACTGGTTTATTCTTTCTGAATACAACTTTGCAATACACTTAATTTCCACAGTCGCGCTGTAACAAACGCTATATACTTCACAACGAACGTCTCACGTGCT
>NW_013666161.1:374670-381257 GCF_000517525.1 Limulus polyphemus
AGTAGGCTCCCGAGATTTCAGGAAGGGACACGATCCTTCTAGAAGTTCATGACGTGTTACTAGAGTCACGTGACTTCCGCTGTCGTAAGAGTATATATATACAGTTATTTATTTATTAACGTCCTCAGTTCGTTTCAGCTGTCCTCACTTTAAAAATGAGAACTCTTCTAACTTGATAACAATATATATATATATCACTCCTTTTTCAAGTATTTATTTGTGTTGACACAGTGTGTTTGCTTGTTTTATATGTTATGTTGCATGTTTCAATTGCAAGTTACTGCAGATTGCAGTGGATGTAATTTGTAAATCGCTAAACGTCAGCAGATTAAATATGTTTTACGTTTATCTGTTGTGTTCCTCTTTTTTTTTTAATGTGGACTGTCTTTTAGTTTGAAATTCTGATGCCACAGATCGGAAACATGATTTCAACTGTACAATTTTTAAACTTGCGTCACACATCAAAGATATGACTTAACCAATCCGTTTAAAATTATTGTGTCGCAACGGAATACGCGTTTCAAGAGACATAGTTGAAATTGTGACGTCACAGAGTAAAGATATGATTCGACTAAACACTGGAAACGTTACTTAACTAAATTAGAATAATGTGTGTCCCGCCACCACGTTACAGTAGCCAAAGGCTTTTGCTTACGCAAGACACTCGGTTTACGTCATGTATTACCGTTCTGCTCTTCGAAAGTTAACTAATTATTTTGGGTCACCACTATCGCTTATGCAACTGATCCACTTTTCGAGAACGTGACTATTGTTCTGATTGCAAATAATGAATCATACGGTATTCACTGAAATCTAAAAATAATCAATCAAATGTCAATGTATTGGTCACCTTTTGTTGTTCTTTTATTTATTTATCTTTAGATTTCGCCACAGATTTTCTTTTTTTTTCCTACAAAAAATTGACCCCCACCCCCCAATAGATTTCTACTCATACTCACTCCTCTGTACATGTCGGTTTGTTTGTTAAAGAAATTATACAAAGATACACAAGGGATGTCTGCGCATAGCTGTAGTTAATTTTGGGCTGAAAAACTTGAGGAAATACAGTTAGTTAACATCACCCACCACCAAATGTTGGATTGCTCTTTGTCTAGTCCAATAGCGGGATTTGATTGTGAATCTCATAATGTTCCATTACCCCAAAGCGCAGTGCACGTTTTTTTCGGTAACGGGTCACTAACCATGAATCCTCGAATTTGGTTAGAGAAGTATCTGAAAAAAAAACTGAACCCACACAACGTTAAGGATTCATCACCTATCATACTTAACCTTTATTCGCAAACCTTACATGTACAATGAAATAATAAATTAATTTCAAAATTAGATGCAGACATAGGTGTTCCATTCCCCGTCTTCAACCAACTGTGGGAAGGTGGTTGATTTTACCGAAACTGAATACATTCTGTTAACCTGAATGTCGGCTTATTCATACAATGGGCTAAGCTTCTCGCTGTCCTTAAATTCTGAACTACACGGAAAACAACTAGCGACCGCTCTTCACTGAATAGTGGAAGTGACTACCATTCTTATAACGCACTCACAGCTGAAAGTACGAAGTGTATTTTGCAGCGCTCGAATTCGATCCCCAGTCCGACATGTTACCATTTAAACAAGCTCTGATAGAAAAGGGATGCAAATACAGTCAACTGTTCTCTCTATACAATTTACACCCTCATTTGTGTCTATGTTTATTACGCTAATTGTTTCTATTGCTGTTGTTTGATTGAGATTTAAATGAACCGAATGTATAAATATACTGTTGTATTACGCTCTTATTCATTTAGCAGTTAAATTTAACTTGCATGTTATATTCAAATTAAATACATGTTTATAAGCAAACAGTTTGTAGTCCAAATATTTTACTTAATTTAAATACACGTCTAAAAATAATTACATTAACTTGAATTAACTATCTAAATAACTGTTAAGTAGCGAGAGTATTTTATTTGCCACCAAATAATTTTAAACCCCAAATAATGAAAGAAATACAGTTCAGTGGGTTCATGAATAACATTTCCAGTTGGCACTTCATAAAGTAGGTCTTATTTACAATATTCAGTAGGTAACTAGAAACACAGTCTATATACCCTACATCTGTGTTGAAGTACAGTACACACACATCTCGTTGAAAATACCTATTCACCTTTATCTTTCAACGGCAAAAACAAATGACTATATGCTTAACTTGCGTGCAAAAATTCCAATTCAACCACTTTTTGAATAAAACCAACCGTGTTATTCGCTTTGCGCCCAATAATGCTCTAATTATACTCGTTCAGCCTGGAATTAGGATACCACTTGATGAACAGACGTTTAAAATTCAAACAGACTGCGTGAAGTATAACCGGTCGTTCGTTATTAAAGAGTTTTTTAGGCCTAACGACGCGTATATTCTGCTGTTACATGAACGTGATGATTAATAAATAGGACATAATTTGTTGCTTTTCATTTCTTAGTATATTTATTTAATCTGTTCTTTTCCGTGGATGAAGATTAATAATCGAAAGATGTGGGTAGGGGCTGCATGCATTATAGATGAAAGGCCAGACCTCCTTTAGATTGCGGTCTGTTACTATGACAGTAATAGAGCTCTTAGAACTAAGGCACGGAATTTCTAATATATATTGCGTAATAGCGAAATTTACATAATTGGGCATCATTACAACACAGCATAATTCGAATATTACTGGCACAGATAAAAGTGTATGGAGATTATCACACTTGATACATTAAAAGGTTACCTGCTGTACCAGTTTCTACGTTTAACACTGTAATAATATTTCTAAACAGATTCCGGTACAGAAGCCTTAAAAAACAAATAAATAAACGGCTAGACAGAGCTACGTACACACAACAATAAAACAGCTAGACATAAAACAGACAGGTATAAGTAACGAACCGGAAGGGTTTGTTTGTTAATGGTAAAACTAATAAAACTACCTATCGCCGTCCTTATTTCTGAAATGTCAACCAGAGAGAAGTTAACCAGCAGGCAGCACCCACCGCCAACGCTTGAGCTACTCTTTATTAAAGAACAGTGAGATTGTCTATCACGTTATATCGCCCCCACGGCTGAAAGGGCGAAGATGTTCAGCGCTTGGTTTCGATCCCGCAACTCGCAGATTGTGAAATAAGCGCCCTAACCATGTCACGCCAGGTCAGGAAGGTACAAGTAATGAGGTGGAGGTAAATAGAGGGAGATATAAGTAATGAGAAACAGGAAGATATAGGTAAGTACAAGTAATGAGCTGGAAGTAAATAGAGGGAGGTATAAGGAATGAGAAACAGGAATATATAGATAAGTACAAGTAATGAGCTGGAAGTAAATAGAGGGAGGTATAAGGAATGAGAAAAAGAAAGATATAGGTAGGTACAAGTAATGAGCTGAGGGTAAATAGAGGGAGGTATAAGGAATGAGAAAAAGAAAGATATAGGTAAGTACAAGTAATGAGCTAGAGGTAAATAGAGGGAGGTATAAGGAATGAGAAACAGATGGCCTTTGTTGTAAGCTGTACAATCTGACGAAGAGTGCTAGCTGAAACGTCATCCTTCTTTAAATAAAAATATAAAAAAACTTGGCGATTGTTCAATGTATTATTTAATTTTCATCACTAGATAAAACATAAGTAAGTATATATATATATTTATTGTAGAAAACAAAGATGTCTATAAACCATAACAGGAAACTGAATATTTCTCTTCTTCTTCATCAGGATTCGGTCCATGTTTTGGACCAACGAGGGTCAATTTCAGCGTAGACCTCTTCCTCCCTCACTGGAATTGTTATTTTGTTTGGATTGTTACTGAATCCTAGGTAATAACTCCAGGCGTAATAAAGATTACGGTTTGGTTTGAATTTCGCGCAAAGCTACACGAGGGGTATCTGCGCTAGCCGTCCCTAGTTTAGCAGTGAAAGACTAGAGGAAAGGCAGCTAGTCATCACCACCCACCGCCAACCCTTGGGCTACTCTTTTTACCAACGAATAGTCACATTATAATGCCCCCACGGCTGAAAGGGCGAGCATGTTTGATGGGACGGGGATTTGAACCCGCGACCCTCAGATTACGCCCTAACCACCTGGTCATGTAGGGCTAATGATTATGAGCCAAAAAAAGTTTAGTTATATAATTTTTGTTGCAAAGGAAGTCTAAGCTTTAAGGTTAATTTGACTAACTCGACATATTAATTGTTATACTTCGCTGCTCACTAATTGCTTCACTAACACTTGGAATTCATTGTTTTCACATTTTTTGTTGTGCGACCTGATTCACACCGTTCAATCATTACTGTACGTACAGCTGAGTTTGCGCAGACTTTTATTTCTTCTGGATATTTATTCACAAAATGGAGGAGCAAATACTTAAAATAACATAATTTATCGAAAAAAAAGGCATTTTCAATCACGTGTGTGCAATGTAAACATTTGTCTAAGCTGATTACATACTCCGTTTAACTTACTATCAAAATTTTCCAAACGGCATATCTTTCTTACTTTCTTCGGCTAAATCCACCTACAGTTCATAGCAACACCTAGCGCTTCTGGTTTGAAGAATCATTCAGGCGTTAATGGAGCAGTCGGTATGGTTTGTTTTGAATTTCGTGCATAGCTACACGAAGTGTATCTGCGCTAGCCGTCCCTAATTTAGCAGTGAAAGACTAGAGGGAAGGCAGCTACGTGGGCTACTTTTTTTACCAACGAATAGTGGGATTGACTGTCACGTAATAACGCCCCCACGAGTGAAAGAGCTAGCATGTTTGGTGGGACGGGGATTTGAACCCGCGACCCTCAGATTGCGAGTCGAGCGCCCTAACCACCTGGCCATGGAGCAGTCGGAGAGCAGTGGAATATAACGACTGGACTGTTCGGTTATCACTTGACTTTATGGTAGCCTTAATGTGGTAACCCGATTTTTTTGTTATTTTTTTTTACATTTCTCGCGAACATAGTTGAACTTTAGTCTCCTCTCATGTCAGGCGATGCTCTACTAACCAAGATACAGGATTAACCCCCAGTTATTGTTAATAAGACAATTTTTAACAACTCACACTACCATAGTTTTTTTCCTCGCACAAACTAGGCCTCACTCCCTCTCCAAAAGCGTGGGACGACTACTAACTTAAAGCCAATTATTTCTGTGAAAAGTAACAGTGATACATGTGTAAAAGATGTGTTGAAATGGGGTAATTAAAATTAACAGTTATACTAGTTTAAAACATGTTCTAACGAAGTATAAAAAACAAAACAGCAATGTGATTGTTATGGTGTGAAAGAACTTGCTGGCGAAACATGATTATAACCGATTACATATATTTTTTCTGTGTTTGTTTGTAATGAAGCACAAACCAGCACAACGGGCTATCTGTGCTCTGCGTTGTAAGTCCGCAGACATGACGTTGCGCCCTATTACATATGACAATAGCACTAGGAATATTGTACTTTCGTACACTAAATTCTTTATTCAATCTCTTGTTTTATTTTTGTTTTTTTTGTTTTCGAGAATTGCATATTATTATTTCAATATTCCAACCATACCATGTCTACCATATCCATATCGCTCGAAAGAGGTCTTACACATAACGTCACAAAACTTCCTGTATTATTCAAAGCCGCCATATTGGACATCAAACATTCTCTTCTACCAATCAATAACAATCCATATTAATACAAGATTTGGTAAAGCTTTACACCTTTGACAAAAGATACGGACCCGAAACTCTGCGGCTGTTCAGTTTCTCAATATATATTTCTTTATGCACATCGCCGAGATATTCAGACATTTGTAATCTTTCATCTGAAATGAATGTAAGCATTTGACGTCCAATATGGCGAAATAAACTACAGAGCACACGTGACTTTTTGACATCAGTGCAATACCTCTATACCAGAAAGACTGTCGGGCCGGCTGAGAGTGCTTAGAGATTGTAAAAGAATATTTTGCAAAGCATGTAAAAATAACACTTGTGAAGTCAAATGCTTAATTTCCTCTCCTACGGCCACCAGTGGCACAACGGCAAGACTTGCAATGCTAAAAAACCGGATTTCAGTAGCCGTGGTGGGCATAGCACAGACAGCGCGTTGTGTAGCTTTATGTTAAACTACAAACAATCCACTCCTACGTTAATATTTGCCGTCTATTTTGTATATTTCTCTGTCTGTGAAAGGCGTTTATAGAAAGCAGGTGAAGATAAGGCTATCGATTATTGTCATGAATTGTTCGTTAATAAATCCTCAAAACCAAATAATGGTAGCGTCACAAAACGTTTCCCCTCGTTGTTCTTTTATAAATAATAGCATACAATACGTTTCCCCTCGTTGTTCTTTTATAAATAATAGCATACAATACGTTTCCACGCGTTGTTCTTTGTATTAATAATAGAATACAACACGTTTCCACGCGTTGTTCTTTGTATAAATAATAGAATACAAAACGTTTCCACGCGTTGTTCTTTGTATAAATAATAGAATACAAAACGTTTCCACGCGTTGTTCTTTGTATAAATAATAGAATACAAAACGTTTCCACGCGTTGTTCTTTGTATAAATAATAGCATACAATACGTTCCA
>NW_013666161.1:382257-383839 GCF_000517525.1 Limulus polyphemus
ACAAAACGTTTCCAGGCGTTGTTCTTTGTATAAGTAATAGAATACAAAACGTTTCCACGCGTTGTTTTTTGTATAAATAATAGACTACAAAACGTTTCCACGCGTTGTTCTTTGTATAAATAATAGAATACAAAACGTTTCCGCATGTTGTTCTTTGTATAAATAATAGTAATAGAATATAAAATGTTTCCGCATATTGTTTGAAAGCAGAAGCGACAGAAAAAAAAAACGTTTACATTCATTGGAACATATCTTGGAAAGCAGATAAAAGTAAAAATGCCGAATGTTTCCATGTATTGTTCTATCTGAGAAAGAAGAATTGGGATAATCATTATTCATCAGAGGTTGTCATCCATTATTCATGACACATCTTTAAAACATCCGAAGTCAAACACTAATTACTTTTGATGTGAAAAGACAAGAACACCGTCGACTTTATAAACTCAGTTTTCTAAAAGTTTACTCGGTATATTTACACAACACGATTCTATATAAACATTCTGGGGTTTTAGTTCAAAAATACCCATAGGCGATTTGGTTCATCTCAAGATTATACTACATGTTCTTACAGATCGTTTTCACACCATGGTCGTAAATACATTAACATGATACTCAACATTAACAACTAATCAATACCTACATAGATCATAACTAAAAATATATACCTAATAATGAGCATGGTTAATTAAATATAGTTTTTCACTGCATCTCAAGCCTAGAATCTATTTTAAAACAAGATTAACGCCTAATATAATCTAAAAATACACCCCTGCACAATGCGCAATGAATGATGCGTTTATTATTTTGATTGTTTGAAGTTGAGCACAAAACTACACAATGGGTTATCTGTGCTCTGCCCACCACGAGTATCGAAACTCGGTTTCTAGCGTTGTACGTCCGCAGCCATACCGCTGTGTTACTGGGGAGCCTTGTTTGCACAAAGCTACACAAGAGTTATCTTCAGTAGCCGCTCCTAGTTTTGAAGTGATAGACTAGAGAGAAGGGAACTAGTCAACAACATCCACCACCCAACCCATGGACTACTCTGATCTAAAAGTGGGATTTGACTGTTATAACGCATCCAAGGCCTCAAAGTGCGGAGCATGTTTTATGCTAACCATGGACCATCAGATTGACAATTAGGCCCACCGGGCTCCTTCTTTATGTCAAAAACGTAAATATAGCTTAACATGTTTCTAAAATGGAAGCAAAAAAAAAAGGGTTTTTAATTCACTTAAATTGTAGTTACATTAAATTGTTAAAATTAACAGAAGTGTTAAGTGGGCTCTCTACTGATCAACAAAAGATGTAAGTAAATTCACCCATCATCTATACTAAACAGAAGTGTTAAGTGGGCTCTCTACTGATCAACAAAAGATGTAAGTAAATTCATCTATCATCTATACTAAACAGAAGTGTTAAGTGGGCTCTCTACTGATCTACAAAAGGTGTAAGTAAATTCATCCATCATCTATACTAAACAGAAGTGTTAAGTGGGCTCTCTACTGATCTACAAAAGGTGTAAGTAAATTCATCTATCATCTATACTAAACAGAAGTGTTAAGTGGGCTCTCTACTGATT
>NW_013666161.1:384334-386466 GCF_000517525.1 Limulus polyphemus
TGTCTAAACCCCTCATTCTTTTTTTTTTTCCTCTTTCACAAAATTGTTTCCTGGTGGCTTGATGGTTTGGGATCTGAACCCCTTTAGAAGGCAAAATGAATATCACAGCTTACCTCAACATAATTTCTGATCAAGTGCACCCAGTAATGTTTCATATGTACCCTGATGGGATCAGCCATTTCCAAGATAACAATGTTTCCATCCACTAAGTCTAAATTGTGTGTGCGTGGTTTTAAGCACAACGAGACTTCAGACCATGGCCATCACATTCGTCGGATCTTAATACAATTCGGCATTTGTGAGATGAAATTGAAAGACACATTCGACATCACTATCCTCTCCTAACTTGCTCCATGAATTGTGTACAATATTACTAACTGAATAGGAGAAACTCCTGAGAACATCGTTTATCATATTGTGGATGGTTTGCCACGTCGTATTATAAGTGTTACTGGAGTAAAAAAGTGACCCAAGCCGTTACTAGGCATACAGTTCCTAATAAAGTGGCTAGCCAGTGTATAATCCTTATGTAGGCGAGTTAGTGTTCTTGACATAACACTAATATCCGTGATCCTGGTAATAGTGTTGATTTTATTACACTGACATCATGTATAATCGTCATGTTTATTTTATTTATCTTTTATTTCGCGCAAAGCTACACAACGGCTATCTGCGCTAGCTATCACTAATTTAGCAGTGATAGATCAGAGGGAAGATAGCTAGTCAACACCACTCACCGCCAACTCTTGGGATACACTTTTATAAACTAATAGTGGGATTGGCCGTCACATTATAACGCCCCTACGGCTGAAAGGGCGAGCATGTTTGGCGACGGAGATTCGGACCCACGACCCACAGATTGCGAGTCAAGCTCCCTATTTCAGAACAAGTTAACAAGCTGGTTTTCGTTGAAACCAATTGTGACACTAATTTTATGTCGAATGCATTTTTAGTTTTATAAACTCGCCTTGAGTGTTTTACACCAAGTCCCTTTTTAGTCTTGAGTGAATATAAAAGTCCATTACCAGTTTGCCCTAGAGGAAGAAAGGTCCACCTTTCGAAAGCGCTCTGGTTATAGGGTTTTTATTCATTTCTATCAAGACTTCTTGAACCTACGTGTTTTTCTGACATCATGAGTATAAAAATACATCTTCTTCTCGGCTGAGATAACTGATAATACCATGGATAAGTCACAGTTGACTCTTTGATAACTGATAATACCATGGATAAGTCACAGTTGACTCTTTGATAACTGATAACACCATGGATAAGTCACAGTTGCCTTATTACAAGATACGCACATTCTCCGTGGCTCAAGTAGCTATCAGTAGAAAAATGGTTAATAACCGATATATATAAAACTAACTCTGTACTACGACACATATTGCTGAGAGTACTACAGAACGGTTCACTGAAGACTTGTGTGAAACACTCTTCACTAGGAGTACACCTTCCCTAAGACTCATGTTGCTGAGAGTACTACAGAACGGTTCACTGAAGACTTGAGTGAAACACTTTTCACTAGGAGTATTTCACTGTAGACTAGTATGATATAGATTCTTCAATAGACTGTTGGTTTTCTCCATGATTCTTGTAGTCTAGAATACTAGAGAACAGTTTGTACGAAACTGGCTCTTACTTAAAAACACAGAAGGAGATATGTACCACACCTAAAACAAAAGCGCTTTACCCCATGTTAATCCTTAATCTACAGTATGATCGTGTAACCTTTTCACTCAGTAGTAGAATACGGCTGGCATAAAACCTGTGAGGAAGGGTCAGTGTCACTTCTGATGAATCAGGATTAAGCATACTAGCAACCCGTCTCAAAAAATAAAAAAGCTCAACAGCAAAGTGTTAAAAATACTGCATCTGTATCCAGCAGGATATACAAAGCTCATACAAATGACGCGATATCCTTGGTATCGAGCAGGATGTATGTAGGATGCTGGCATATTCACGGGTGACGCGGTATCCTGTGTATACAACAGAATATACATGACACAGATATATTTACGGGTAACGCTGTATCCTATGTATCCAGCAGTTTATACAGGTTTGTTTGTTTGTTTTGAATTTCGAGCAAAGCTACACGAAGGCTATCTGCGCTAGCCGTCCCTAATTTAGTAGTG
>NW_013666161.1:386862-398174 GCF_000517525.1 Limulus polyphemus
AGTAGTGTAAGACTAGAGGGAAAGCAGCTAGTCATCACCACCAACCGTCAACTTTTGGACTACTCTTTTGCCAACGAATAGTGGGATTGACCATCACAATATAACGTCTCCAAAGGCCACGGAATTGGCCCACCCCAAACAATCCATCGCATTGAGCTTTTTATTCCACGGTTGCCATTTTACGTGGTAACACTACTCACTGCAGTAAAAAAAGACAATAAAAACTGTTTGAGTTATTTAATTTAGTTATTGATTATTAAATTTTGTATAAGAAATGGTAATTTTGGACCACCCTGTACTTTCTTAAGTTACTACTTATAAAGATTATAATGTATTGTTTAATCATTTGGGCACCTTCGCTGTTAACAATATTTTTCAGCCGTAGGTTTAATAATGAAACTGTAACCGGACGGTTATGAGCAAAAACGTTACTGAAGAAACATCTTATAACATTTTCTGTTCTTCCGCCCTTCTAAAAATAATCAGTTCCTATCCGCAGTCCAAAAATTAATTTGAAATACAGCGGACGATACCTACTTCGTGATATTATAATCGCCCCTCAGACGTCTCTAAACGATTTTAGTTCATAGAATGACAACAGAGAAACTAATTATTGAACCCCTTAAACCTTTACATTAAAAATGAAAATTGCACCATCACAAAATAAGCCTAGAAAATGTATGAAACTCGCGAGAAATTAAGATCTTAAATAATATGAATAAAAAAAATATTAAAATATAACGTATAAATTAAAACCTAAAACAAACACAAAAAGCATACAAATTATAATTAAAATGTAAAATTACTAGAACATAATACTAAAACAGTTTCTAATACACAAATATTTTTTGTGTATACGTGTGTATATATATTTCTCAGAATTCAAAAAGTTTGAAGTTGTTTTATGATAAAAAAACAAATACTGTACTTGTACTCTACTACCTACATTTCAGTTATTAGACTCCCTCGGCATCTCTATTTAACAACCAATATTTTAGGTTTAATCTAGAACTAGTCATTTCATTTATCATATAAAGTTTTAAAATTCAGCTATTATTCGTGTTCGAATCCCCGTCACATCAAACACGCCCGCCCTTTCAGCCGTGGGGGCGTTATAATGCGACGGTCAATCTCACTATTCGTTGGTAAAAGTGTAGCCCAAGATTTGGCGGTGGGTGGTGATGACTAGCTGCTTTCCTTCTAGTCTTACACAGCTAAATTAGGGACGGCTAGCGCAGATAGCCCTCGTGTAGCTTTGCGCGAAATTCAAAAACAAACAAATATACAGTTATTATTATGCACTGCTTTTAAAGTAGTTCGGCCGAAACGTGTTACTCAGTTCCTTACTACATGTATTAGTACTTTCATAACTTCTCTTCTGACACTCATTATGCAAAGTGGCCAGAAAAGCAAGTTCTCACTTTAGAATTTCATCTTTTAGGGATCAGTTAGCTCTATGTAAATTAGATGCGATTTGTTTTAAATGTTTAGTTCGTCTATTTTGCGTTAACAGCTATAATTTCGAGTTGTATTTTATCTATTTTATTAGATGTGAGGTTACTTTTTCATGGCCATCCATGTCTTTTTTTTTTCTTTTTTTGCTGTCTTACATCGTTCATACTATATAATACTAAAATCGTTCAGGTTAATTTCTTTTACAAAATAACTCACGCAGTTAGGTGCGCTTACTAAGAAGTGATCATATGGTGTGTTGCTGTGGCAACAGTTATACGCTACGTCGTGTTGCTTCACGAGAGATGTAAAGGTCTTTGTCACTGAGCGAGCAAGAGAGAGAAAATGGGGAAAGTAAAATGGGAAGAAGGTGGCGCTTCGTTGTTGTATAAAGAAGAAAAATAAAAACTCCTACTCAATTAATGTTTACAGAAATAATTTTACTTACTTAACTTCCAAAGCTGTAAACTTCGTACACACGGCATGTGAAATGTTTTATAATCATCTTAATAAAGATAAAGTAGCTACAACTTTCTGTACATTTCAATTCACGTTTTTATATACAGACATCACTGTTTAGTTGAAGTGACTTAAATTTGTTTAAAGATTCTGCCGGAAAAACCAACAAAAATCTCCCTTCTCTTCTGATGTTTTCCAGTATTATTCATGAAAACCCACTCCACCCACTTCATTCCAGATGTACTAGTTTCAAAGATATGATTTTTAACTTGTGGTTCAACTTTACTATTATGAGAAATATTATATATTTTATACATACACACAAAAAGACTCGTTTCAAATTCTGACCTTCCATTTGCTACTTTGACCAACGTTTCGTGTCATGTGCGTACTTTTAAACACACACACAAACGTATTTTTACAAACAACGCATGTAAACTAATACTTGAATTATACTTAACTGGATGAAATGAAGAGAAAAACGTATATCAAAAAATAGATAACGCGTTACAAGCGAAAAACCGGTGTGAGTGCCGGAATATTCTCGTGTTCCAAATAATGGTGCAAGGTAAAAAAATTAAGACTTCAAATTTAATGATTGTACAGATCGAAATTATAGATTGAATTTCAATTTTGTTTTTCGTTAAAAATGATCGAAAAAATAATCGTGCAGACGCAAATAAGCATCGTGCAGGGTGGAAAGGTTCTCCAAAATTAATAATCGTACAAGTATGATTATTTCGAACACGGGAGTATAAAAAACAGAAAAAACCCTGCTAATCATAGAACTTCTAATAAAAACATACAGTGACATGCGAACACGGCATGATCGAAAATTAAAAAAAAAACAAGAAAAAACCTGCTAATCATAGAACTTCTAATAAAAACATACAGTGACATGCGAACACGGCATGGCCGAGAATTAAAAAAAACAGAAAAAACCTGCTAATCATAGAACTTCTAATAAAAAACATACAGTGACATGTGAACACGGCATGACCGAAAATTGGTCATTTTAGTGCACCACCGCCAGGTTTTCTTCAGTTTCGAATTTTTCTGTCCCTCAAGCTGACCTACTTAATGGCAACAAGGGATGCTTTCCAACTAATCTCTGACCTGTGTCTACCTGCAGTTTCGGCCAACGACCTTATTTGGCCAAGAAAAATAATCTCCATTCAATTAGTAAACATAGGAGACCCATAGAGTAATAATGGTTGTAATAACACCGATGGCTAGGAAATAAAACAAAGTTACCGACCAGCATTTTTATACTTTCATGCGCGTGTGTAAAAAATTACAAAATCGTTCATATATATTAGTTCAAATAACTTAAAATTACATTCTGGACGATTTGATGTTAAATAATAGTTTGTTCGAAGAATTGGGAACAATTTTTCTTTCAACTTCTAAAGCTGTAGAACAATGTAATTGTGGTCTCCTACAGACCCGAACAGGGGGAAAGAAAGTCGGGCTTTACTGTCCCAAATACACGTAACAACAACATCAAATGTTACTTAAAATAGACGTGGACGTGACCGTATTCGTATTTAAACTTACCTATTTATCAGGGTCAATGATACGACCTAGATACACACTATAAAAATTCCGTTTCTCTTTCATGCTTTGTATGGAAGTCACCTATTTAGGTATTAAATAATTCTACTTGAAAAAAAAGAGCAGAATTATGCTTAGCTATTACTTTTATTTTATAAATGTTTTACTGTATATAAACATATAGTTTATATTAAACTGCCCTAAATTTTAAATCAACATTCTCTCCTGATATGAGTAAATATTTCAAGTAAAACGCTTCATTATTCTTGACTTGATTTTAAAACTAGAACATTTTTTAAACTACATAACTTTTGTTTTGTTTTGAATTTCACACAAAGCTACACGAGGGCTATCTGCGCTAGCCGTCCATAATTTAGCTGTGTAAGACTAGAAGGAAGGCAGCTAGTCATCACCACCCACCGCCAACTCTTGGGCTACTCTTTTACCAACGAATAGTGGGATTGACCGTCGCATTATAACGCCCCCACGGCTGAAAGGGCGGGCGTGTTTGATGTGTCAAGCGCCCTAACCACTTGGCCATGCCGGACCAATTGATGTTTCTTGTTACACATGACAAAACAGCAGGTCTCCAATGGTCTCATAACAAAATTCATGAACGTGTTGAAAGGTAGGCAAACGGACAATAATGGGCGTCCGCGCGGGGGAGGGGGGGGGGCATTTCCCCCTGGAAAATAAGAAACATATTTTTTTTATTCATCCAACATATGTATATGAATTTTTTATTCACTTCACAATTTCACATTACTCCACCCCCTGGAAAAAGTTCTGCACATTATAATGTAATGGTATCTTGTACGACATTTTCAGTAAAAATAAAAACTATTTCATTATTTTGATTCATTACAGTTTTTCATAAAATTAATTTACTCAATTCAACAAGCCCCGTCCACCTACCTGTTTGGGTTGGTTTGGAGTCTGTTGAACATTCTAGGATTACAATAGCTCATGTTTAAAATTTTGCGTACGTCATTTCTTAAATTTTGTGTCACTCTAAGTGTGAAGCATAGTAAGGAAAACTTGGCCAACTGTTTGTGTAATTTTTATTACAGGAAGATAAACTTCTCTACCTTTAGATATACAAAACAATCTGGAAAATAGTGGATGGAATAAAATGTATCGCGTTTCAGTTATTATAGTTGGACCACACAATAAATAATAGTGTCGTTCAGCGGAGAAATGAGATTTTATGAGCTTCACTTACCTGTCTCAGCTTGTTTCTGAGAAACTGTGATATTCTCTGGAAAACCTGAATCAACCGATAAATTAAGACAATAATAAAAGGAGGACCTCAAGGGTTTGCTTACACAGCAACGCACTCGACAACAAGAAACAGACTGCACACGCTTGTTTCACACTGCAATAAAAGTAACACAACTATGATAACACGTTAAATATTATTTACTTCTTTGGGTCGAGCCTGGCTCAAGGTTTAGCGTGATGAACTGTGGATCTGTGGATTTGATGTTCATGTTCCCTTACACACTCACTATTCGATCAGAGAAGAGTAGCCCAAGAGTTGGTGGTGTGTTTAGTACTATTGTATATCTGCCTTCTCTCTCTAGCATATCAGTTCATTAGGGACGGCTAACGTAGATAATCCTTGAGTAGCTTTAAGCCAATATCCAATATCCAATATTATTTACTTCTTTGGGTCGAGCCTGGCTCAAGGTTTAGCGTGATGAACTGTGGATCTGTGGATTTGATGTTCATGTTCCCTTACACACTCACTATTCGATCAGAGAAGAGTAGCCCAAGAGTTGGTGGTGTGTTTAGTACTATTGTATATCTGCCTTCTCTCTCTAGCATATCAGTTCATTAGGGACGGCTAACGTAGATAATCCTTGAGTAGCTTTAAGCCAATATCCAATATCAAACAAACACGTATACTTTCGTTTATGATCGACTTCTATGTGCTTAACAGCAAAAGTATTTAACAGGCTAGCTGACAAAATCACAATATTATCACCATTGCGAATCTGACGAGCACTAACTTTGTTTTGGATTATATTAAATCCAGAACTTCCCAGAATGCCTAATCATACACGTCATTCTATCGATCCTACTAAGTGAGTTAGCCAAGCTACTGAAGGCCAGTTCGATAACATGACTAATTCAGGCCCCAAAAGAGAAGATACTTACGTTATTGTACTGCTCTCCTGATGTGCAAATGTGCAATAGTATTAGCACAAATCAATGATAGCAACATCATATTAACGTTGAATGTCTAGCTAAATACTAACACATCTTCTGAAATGTATTTTCCATGTCATGAAACGGGTAGAGCCACAATATTTGCACACTACAAAAGTGTACACACTTCTAGTTTAAAATTAGCAACGGAGTTCAAAAGAGGGAGACATCCACAGTCTAACGTGGTATTTAGTCACATTTTATACGCCAGCGTTTTAATTCATAATACTTTTACAGTTGTTAAATCCTTGTAGATTATTTTCATGTTGCAAGCCTTTGGTAATTTGGCGTTTAAGAAACCTTGGTGAATTATTCCAATTACTCAATCTATACTAGTTTCATTAATATTACAAAGAGGGCAAATGACATACTTCTGTGACCTCTCAAACATGACCGAAGTAAAAGATCATTGGGCCGCGAAACTATGTAATTATATATATATATAAATATGTGTGTGTATTTACTTTGAATGTGTTCAGGACGATCGAGATTGATAAAGATGTTTGGCAATGCAACACACCGTTCGTTTTCTTTTAAGAATATGCATACAGTTCTCCTCACACCTCATAATCTGTTTAAAAAACCAAGCCTTGGGTTTTACATATTCCAGTAGACTATCTACGTATACTCGCATGGCAATATATTTTTATAAGATTACAAGATTAAACTTATCAACGTGTATTTTGCAACAATTATGAAGTAACCACGCTGACTTTTATCAATGTTTAGATTAGTAAAGTGGATAACCAGGAAAGGCTCTATGCGTTTCAACAAGCAACAATCACTTATAAAGTGTTCCTGTACTTTGGGACGAAATTCTTCTCCTACACCAACCCAACATTAAAAATGAAAGAGACTGTTTAGAAACTATAAAAAATCATCATAGTATATGACCTCTCACTAAACCATGATAATGACCCCAGCAACATTAGCCATATTTGGCAAGGTCTATTTACCCTTCATACACTTGACCAGACTTGACCTCTACCTATATCCTGTCACCTGCTGATACCATTTCCATCACATTTAATCCCTATTGTCATTGTAACGATATATGAACCTTGGATTGCTTAGTACTAACCATTCCCGAAGAAGACAGACCAATGTTCTGTTAAGACATGTATTATGTTCCACCATCAATAAAACTTTTCCTTATGATTATATAAATCGTTGTTTGCCTACCTATTATTCTATTAACATAAGTACCTATTATTAAACTGTTCCTTGCTATTTTAATATATGTCACATAAAAATATTCATACAATCCAAAATGACCTTAAAATAGTACCCATGTTGACCATTTTTAATCGGTAATATGGTTAAAACAGTTAGAGAATTAAATTTTTGAATTAATTAGATCGTTTTTACAGCTCTTCCAGCTGACTGGTTAAAACATGTTTCCCTTGGAAACTTGTGGTACAGAATCATTAGTATTGTTTTTAGGCTCCAGGTTTTTTGTTCTGCGGAAACACATCAGTGTGGTTATAAAAATAACCCGTTTCAGTTACATGTAATCCGGGTTTGATGGTCTATACGGTTTCACACGAATGTTCAGATATCTGTTTCAACGGGTTGCGCAATAACCAGATAATATCGTCGATAGTGAGCAAAGGTTGTGCATGGCGTGAGCAGCACAAATCACACCACGTGTCTTCGATAGTTTAGATGCGTGGACTACAAGTTACTTCTGATCGTTACTGTTCAGCTGAAAGTTCATCTCAAGAGCTTATTGACAGTCTGTATAAGTAAGATTTGTGTTTTGTAGTTACGTTTATAAGAGTTACGTCTTTGGAATGAGTTGCATTAGAGCAAAAATATATAAGAAAATTATAATGGCATTTTCGTTTCTCTGTTTTTGTAACCGATCCGTTAGACACGTTTTTGAAAACTGTAAAATAAATCATATTGCGTTTATAATATCATAAAACTATTTATGAGATACCAGAACGCTAGTGGGTAGAACGTCTGTATAATATGAACCTAATAACTAGAATACTGAGGATATTTTTGTTTAGAAAATTTCTAGAATTTCTTGTAAAATGCATCACCGTTACTCTATCCTTACCAGACGTTTTATCAAAGTCATGCTAGTGTTAAGTCTTGAAGCACCTGAGTACAAGTAGAACGGCCCTGTTTATCAGGTTATGATACTCTCGCTGAAATTAATTAATTAAGGAACTGCCTAATGAAAGTACAAAGACGTTGTAACAGATTGTAGTCAAGTGTTGTGATATTTTAGTGTGTAAAATGATTGACCTTGAAAAGTTGTCTTTGCTGTTGTGGTGAAATGCATACATAGGTGGATATACATAATATTTTAGGGTATCGTATTATTATTATTTTTATCGTATAATTGTTCTTCAAAGCATATTCATGGTATGTATATTGCATAGTATATAACTGCCACATATATACAAACATTCGGGTGTGATATCCATAGTCTCGACTCTCGAAATACCTGTTTGTACGTAAATATGACACCAGACGCTCCACCGAGTAGCTTCGACAAAGACCGAGTCACCATCAAAAGATAACTCCATACAATTTTAATTATGGCAGTTTAGAAAGTTAAAATTTATCCTTTAAACTAATGTATTTGAAACCTATTACACAAAATTGAGGGGTCGTTTTGCTGTATATATAAATAATGTTTACAAGATCCTTAAATATAATAGAAAACAGTTTTTTGTTTGTTTGTTGTTAAGCGCAAAGCTACACAATGGGCTATTTGTTCTGTGCCCATCACGGATATCGAAACCCAATTTTCAGTGTTATAAGTCTTCAGACTAACCACTGAGCCACAGTTTAAAACATCTACATTTAAGTTTGTTTGTTTTAGAGCAAAGCCACATTAAGCTATCTGCTGTGTCCATCGCGGGAAATCGAATCCCGGGTTTTAGCCTTGTAACTCCGTAGACTTACCGCTGTCTCACCGGGAGAAAGCTATATTTAAGCAAACTACAAATTTCACATTTCCAGTTTGTTTTGTTGGTCAATCTGGCCAATATATATTACATACTAGCATTCTCGATGGGATTCATTCGATATTACTTTTACTGTAACTAACTGGGTTTATTTTAACATGCAAATCCAATTAAACACACGCTAGTAAGTTTTACACTATACAGAATTCCTTCGAGAACTTTGTACAATATATTCAGTTAACTGAATTTTAAGTAATGATAAATATTGCTCTATACTGTTTATTATGACAGAAGGAAGGAAGAAGAAAGTCGAGTTCTCGTGTTATTCACAACATAGGACACCCAGTTTTCTGCCTTTTGTTGTTGTTTGTTTTGTTTTGATCGGAAACAGTAAAAGTATTAAATCGTTTCTAGTTCTTTGTACCTCAATGTAAATGTTATATGTACAGATTATCATTATACACTGCTCTTAAATTCTACTTGGAGAAGCATCTAACAAAGACAGGTCACGCGGATAGTGTTCCTCTCCCTTTCTGCTACATTTTCTTAACCTAACCTGTCACTGGGCAGCCGCAAGAATTGAGATTTGAAGACCTGCTCAGCCATAAAAAAATAAAACGAAGTAACATCTTAGACGCGTTTTGAACTATATATATATTTTCTTTGTAACTATAAATTTCAATATATTTTCTTTGTCTATGATTTTAAAACGCGATGCATTAAACTTTAGTTTATTTACAAAATGTAAAAAGTGTGATATTGTAATTAAACTGTTTCAGGCCTGTCACTCCCATTAGGGGGAAAACATTTATATATATACAGTCCGGTTTTGTTTTGTTTCTTCACTCTGGTAATCTGATAACTATATTCACAACCTGAACCATGTCAATAGCATTTGCCACGAACTACTGGTGTACACTTCTTTTGGAATACCCCCCCCCTCCTTTTTTTTCTGAAAGCAAACACAAATGTAGTGAGATTTCGATATCTGTCACTGACTTTCCTCGGGCAACGTTCCAAAACGCCTTAAAACAGTTCAGACGAATTGTGCTAGACACAACAAGCGTGTCTGACGTATTATCGCTATCATCTTTCTACCATCGCCATACAAAGCGTCTCAACCGTTACTTTGTCGTATTCCATCCGGCCTGATAAACCATAGTATTAGGAGAAAGGCCTCCTCGGCACTCGATACAGCAGATACAGTGTGGTTGACAAACTGCATTACATTCACTCATAAGTCCAGAGAATAGTATCTGTCACTATATTACCTACTATGAGGGAAGAAAATCTGATATTTTATCCTTCCACGACTAGTGAAAAATACATATTTATTCAGATACATTCAAGCCGTGTTTTCTTCTTCTAAATTTTCGTGCAAGTGTTCTACGTATAGTTAGTGACGTCTTTGTGAAGCGGACGTGGAAAGGCCTTAAAACTATAACTACTTATAACCTTTGTCTAAATTGAAGGATAACTGTTCTATAAGACTTGCATTTGCCTGTTGTAATTTTCTTAGTGCAAACCTACGCAATGGGTTATCTACACTCTGTCCACCGTTGGGAATCGAACCCCGAATATTAGCGTTGTAAGTACGTAAAATTCCCTCCAACTGAACAAGGGAAAGACTACGTATGTCATGTTCCCCTGTAGATGCAGAGTAGTTGAATGTGTAGTGAGAATGACCATTGACTGAGGTAATATAGTACTTGAATATATAGTGAGAATGGCCATTCACTAACGTAATATAAAGTTGAATGTGTAGTGAAAATAACCAGTGACTGAGGTAATGTAGTAGTTGAATGTGTAGTGAAAATGACCTTTGACTGAGGTAATGTAGTAGTTGAATGTGTAGTGAGAATGACCATTGACTGAGGTAATTTAGTAGTTGAATGTGTTGTGAAAATGACCTTTGACTGAGGTAATGTAGTAGTTGAATGTGTAGTGAGAATGATCATTGACTACGGTAATATAGAAGTTGAATGTGTAGTGAGAGTGGCCATTGACTAAGATGCCGTTTTTCATCAGAGCCCATATTACCAGTCATTCTTACTGGACCTTTTCTTCTCTTTGTATAATTACTGATGCCGTTTTTCCTCAGTTCCCCTATTACCAGCCATTCTCTTAGTGGACCAGTTTTCCTCATCGTGTATCATTACTGGTGCCGTTTTTCCTCAGTTCCCCTATTACCAGCCATTCTCTTAGTGGACCAGTTTTCCTCATCGTATATCATTACTGGCGCCGTTTTTCGTCAGTGCCGTTATTACTGGAGTCACTTTTAGTGTGTACTTTACCCAGTTTGAATTATTACAGGTGACAATTTTACTGAACACAACTTGATGTCCTTTAAGTATATAGTCATTGGTTAGACGACTTGAAAAACACCATTAACAAATTACTGCCAGTAATAACCGAAAATTTGGGAGTATAACTTAACAATAAGATGTTATTTGGTTTAGGTTAGTTTCATCTAATCAAAAACACCTTAGGTGTGGCCAAAAAAAGGATTGAGCGTGCGATTTAAAGGAATGAAATCAAAATTGGCGGCCAAACGGATAGCTACACTTATAGCATTGTTAAGAATTTTACAGCAAATATTCATTCATTAGTTAGCCAGGCCGCATTTTTTGTTCAACTTGGGGAATGATGGTGGATAAAACAAAATACGCGGCTTAGCTAAGTAATGAATCAATATTTGCTGTAAAACTCTTA
>NW_013666161.1:398965-402812 GCF_000517525.1 Limulus polyphemus
AAAACTCTTATCAATGCTGTAAGTGTAGCTAACAGTTTGGCCGCCAATTTTGATTTCATTCCTTTAAGTCGCACACTCAATCCTTTTTTGGTCGCACCTTTTTTTTTTCACATCTAAGGTGTTATTGATTAGATATAATGAGTTTTGTCAATACACACCAACAAACCACACCAAATAAAAAAGTGACACTCGATATTAACCAACATTAGCTTTAGGATCGCAACTCTATTATTCGGAACAGACCTATACTTCAAAGAACTAATCAGATTCTTTAAAATATAAGGTGATAGTGTTTCCTCTCTAAAACAGTTTTAATAACTTCCATTATAATAACGCCATGGAAACTATATTAACAGTTTCTTGTCATCATTATTTACGCTAATTGCTTAATCTAATATCACCTAACGCTAAACGCTCTTTAATTAGGAGAATTTCATAAAACTTAAAAAATCTGAGCTTAATAGTTGGCAATGAATAATAAACGTCCACCCGTATGATTCTTTTGAAAACTTTAGCTAGAAACTGTTAATCTAGTTTGCTTAGCCTAATCAATACTTATGTATCTACACGGACTTTCACCCTATAGTTGTGATGCTGTAAATCAGGCATCTTTAATCCAAATGAAAAAAACTGAAAACAGTCCACCTTTACTTTTAGGTGAAGCTGTAGTAAACATTTCAGACCGATAGCTCACGTGACTTTTGGTCAAAATTGAGGGGTTTTTATTGAATAACTTTGCAGACGTGGCTTATATTTAGACCAAATTGTAGTTTGTAAAGATCTATCTGTGTACCAAATGTGAAAAAAATCAATGAAAGTATGTTGTTCTGTCAAATAGTTTCCGCACTTTCTGTGCGAAGAAAAAAATAGGAAGAAATCCAATCAAAATGAGAGATTTTATATATCATGTATTCCCGATGGATTGTCTTGAAATTTGGTATATGAAGTAAAGGTCCAATAGAACACATTCACTAAAAATATATGATAGTTTGGATTACCACAGTTCGAGCTAGAGAAAGTGGAAAAATTGCTAAACTATCACTCTTGTTAATAACATACAGTGTGTCCTGCAGGTTGTTTTGGCAGTACGACACACCACCGTGTCTTGATCAAGCTTTTTACTTCAAGCTTACAAAAGTTAAAATTCTTGATGCTTCGAAACCTGAACAACACGTTAAAATATTAAAGTACCACAAAAAATTATGAAAAAAATCTTAAAAAAAAACACATCAGAATGTTAACGGATAGAATGGCATTCTAACAACATTACAGAAAACAATAATAACGAATACTTTGTGTTGAACAGCTCTTACCTAAAAAATAAACACATATATCTTAAAAGAACGAAAAATTGTTTGTCTCGTTTGTTTGACTTGTCGAGTTCAGTAAGATGTTTTCAAATTCCTGGTATTGAAACTGATTCTATTACAGAAAATGTTGATTATTTAACTAAACTTTCTTAAGATAGCAATTCGTGCATTTAGTGACATAATAATGAGTATAGCATACTTATTCATAAAATACAATTATACATAGCTAAAGTAATATTACTGTATCAGAAGTATAAAAGTCAAATTTGTTTTAGAAGCCTCGGGAATCTTCCACCACTGTTCATTATCCAGCAATGTTCACTACAACTATACACTAACAATTTTACTCTAGTAACAAGCAGTTTAAAGGTGAAAACCACATTCTCCATTGTATCAAAACAAGTAACCTTGTCAACGACAAACAAAAATTTGCGTTTGAAGATTTTGATATTTACAATGATTGTTTGTTCTGATGTGGTCCAAAATCTGAGATTTTATACTGATCTTTACAAAAACAAGTTTTGACGTTGTGTTACTTTAGACCAATATTGCATGGCAACAAACTAAGAATTTACATATTCATTTTGTTTTCCTTCTTCTCGTGGAATAAATGGAGAATTACATAAGCACAAGTTATCTTAACTTATATTTTTTCCCATGTTAAAAAATACATTTTTAATAGTAATATTCAAAATCTATAGCTAACAGCTTTTCTCTACGTCTTGGTGAGAAAAAATAGTCTGAACAACGTCCGATTGCCTTTAAGTCACTTTTCGTAGACGTTAAAAAGATGGTACGTTTGTTATTTTTTATTCACAAGACGGGGCTTCTAAACTTTTAAGTTTTTGAGTAATAAACACATATTAAATTTACAGTAAATAAGTGTGATTCAGTATTACCTTTTGAGTGTTTGTGTTTATAATAAAGCCACATCAGACTATCTGCAGTGTCCCCAGAGGGGAATCGAGCCCCTGATTTTAGCGTTGTGTGTCCGTAGACTTACCGCTGTCCCACCTGGGGACATAACCGTTTTTTAAATACTTTAATATATAAACAACAACACAGTTTTCAGTTTAGCGTGTATCATTACTCGCACCCTGATTATATGATCATTTTATATATTTATAGTTTCCCTTTCGAGACATTATAATCTATTAGAGATTTTGATTTACAGTGCTCATTTAATTGTGCACAGCTCCACCTGTTGTAAGAAGAAACTATTAACATTAAGAAGGTTGTTAAAGAATGCTGAGCTAGTATTATTGACGACTGAAATCCTGCCAATTTGGTCAAAGTTACCGCCTCTTGGACTTTATACAGTTCACTGTTTCCAACACATTTATGGCAGTGGCTTATCACATACACAAATCAACACTCTTTGCATATTAAGGAAAATTTGAGGTTGGATGTGGCCATGCTGCAGATCGGATGGTCCAAGGTTCGAGCCGTGATAATCCGCTGAACATATTCCGTACTTTCAACTGTAAGGGCGTTATAATCAAAGTCAACCCGTTATTCGACTAGTCGCGTAGGCTGCACGTGCTGTTAATTTGTTGCCCTCCCTCTGGTCAACAGCTATAAGTCAGGAATGGCTATGCTTAAACCTTGGAGTCTCTGATGTAGACGTTTATCCAGCTTGTCGCACAAGTTCCTATCTCGGTTAGATATACGTGTAAACAATACGAATGCTATGGAAGTGCGGGATTTCAAACTTGTACGTGTGCATCCGCTAAGCCCGGCATGGCCAGGTGGTTAGGGCGCTCGACTCGCAATCTGAGGGTCACGGGTTCGAATCCCCGTCCCACCAAACATGCTCGCCCTTTCAGCCGTGGGGGCGTTATAATGTGACGGTCAATCTCAGTATTCGTTGGTAAAAGAGTATCCCAAGATTTGGCGGTGGGTGGTGATAACTAGCTGCCTTCCCTCTAGTCTTACACTGTCAGATTAGGGACGGCTTGCGCAGATAACCCTCGTGTAGCTTTGCACGAAATTCAAAAACAAACAAAACAAATAAGCATCCGCTAAAAAAATTAACAAGCGTTAAAAACATTTATGTCCGATTATCAACCATTTTAAAATCAGCACATAAATTTGTGTTATTGCTCATGAGTTTTAAACTATTTCAATCTTTGAACATAACTTGAAATAAAATACCATAAAACCTCTATGGCATACTTGCTTTTACATACATATACAAAACTTTACATAGTTCCTGCTATTCAAAATACTGTTACGTATCTGCTCGTTTGTTAATTTCCGGTATAAATTCTTTCCAAGGAACTTCAGCGATACAAGTCCTTTCTTAATTAAAACTAGTTTATTCTTTCTCGATACAACTTTGTAATACACAGAATTTCCACAGTCACTTTAAACTGAGCAACCTTTATAAACACACGCTATAAATCACAGTGATTCACACACTTTACTTACGGTGCCTACTGTTCGCTTGAATCAATTATCTCTGTCTTCAATCTATCTGCAATTGCGCTGGTTTTTCTCGCCAGACTTATATACTAAAAAAGAGGGCGCCTGGCAAA
>NW_013666161.1:403052-420583 GCF_000517525.1 Limulus polyphemus
TTCCTCGATAATTCATGATCCTTCTAGAAACTCCAGCGCGCATGCTCCCAGAGTCGCGTGACTTCCGCTGTCGTAACAATACTTTTGTCTTAAAAAACGATTCACATTAAAAACTCACAGAGTCATTAGGTCAGATCATCTGGTTTTCTAATAATTGGTATGTTCATTCATTTGTGGTAATCATAACAAGTATTTAAAACAAAATAAAAAACTAATTATATGCATACATAAATATATATATATGTATATTAACGCCGTGGGTTCTCGAATGCCCCAAATATTTATTAATGCAAGGGCTGTTGATGACACTGAAGATGTGTAAAATATTAAAAAATAAGCAACCAAGTATGAAAGTAAGATATTTTTTACTACTAAATGTGGGAGGGGTGGGGACCCTCATTCATTATTAGTGCCTATTTATACAATAATTTGAAAAATGCATTTTAAACAGTCACACAAAGCAATACAGACAAATCAACCAAAGTTTTATGAGGCAAACTATAATCATAATACACTTCCATGTGAAGGAAATGGTTAATTAAGAGAGACCATGTAGTGTGTTGCGAAAGGCTTGACAAATAAATAATATCATGCCATTCATAGTTTTCTAAAACAAACTAAAGGTTCAGTCAATCACAATATAGTTCCATGTAAATTGCAATGGTTGATAACGAGAAAATTTACTTGATTAAAAAAATGAAAGACTTTGTTCAAACAGTTTGAGTTAGTAAAGCAAAGGTCAGTACACATTTTCTGAAACAGGCTATAGGTTCTTTCAAACACATGCAATGATATACTTTCACGTGAAGGAAATAACTAACGAAGTGAGAACAACACATACATCGTTTATAAAAAAAAAGTCAGATCATTTATACCGAGTTTTCGCAGAAAAAAAAGCTATATATTCTACAAGCTCAAGTCCTTATGTTCTAGCACTATTCGACACTAATATCGTCCGAATTTACTCAAAAATAAATGGTTGAATTACAGCTAAACTACTGAAGCGCTTAATCCTACGAGGGATGGTGTAAACATTTCATTTGTCTTGAATATTGATCTGAATATATATATATATAGAGAGAGAGAGGGAGGGAGAGTTAAATTTTAGATAAAATTGAAATGTATAACAAAACTATCTTAATACTGAAACTTAATACTGAAGTCGTTTTATTAATTATTTGAAGGTATCATATGTGTTACGTTACCAGTGTACATGACTGATTTTACGACATTAGATAGAAATGGCAGATATACACGTGGCAAAGTTATCTTGCTACACGTTGGTAACATTTTTTACTGCGACACACTGTATGTTGTTGGGAAAATTAACTGGTCAAAACTGCTTTCTTCCTTCTTAGAACCGCAAAAATGGCAGAAGTTTTCCTTAAATCGCCATTTTTAATAGTAACTCTTAGGCATAGCTTTACGTAAAAAGTGCACTAATTTTCAGACACCCCAGAATATTTAGTGTCTAAAAGTAATCTCAACAAGATTACTAGAATAGCTACAATTTTAAATGGCATATTACCTCGAATTTATCTAAAAATGGGGTAAGATTACTTTCTTTTACATTGATAATACCGAGTTAACGTTGTGTGCGCACTCTTTCCTTCTTTTTTCGATAAACGTCACGTTATATGCCATTTCAAATTTCAGTTATGTATATATTGTCTGAATGAAATACCATCTTGGTGGTTTGTTTGCTTTCGAATTTAGTGCAAAGCTACACAAGGGATATATATATGCGTATATCTTGCTTGTTGGTTTTTGTTGCAATTTGCGCACAGCTATTCGAGGACTAGCTCCGCTAGCCGTGTCTAATTTTGAAACGATAGACTAGAGGAAAGGTAGCTAGTCAACACCATCACCCGCCAACTCTTGGACTACGCTTTACCAATGAACAGTGGATTAACAGTCACATTATAATACCCCAACGGCTGAAAGGGCGAGCATATTAGGTGACGGGTTTCAATTCCACAACCCGCAGATTGCGAGTCGCGTGTCCTAACCACCAGGCCACTGTGCATAGCAGTCCCAAGTTTTGAACTGATAGAATAAAGTGTAAGAAGCTAGTCATAACACCCACCGCCAATTCTTGGGCTACTCTTTTTGATCTAATACTGGTATTTGACTGTCACTGTTATGAAGTTCCCAAAATGCAGAGCGCATTTTGCGGCAACGGTTCGCGAACCATGAATCCTCGGTTTTGCATTTGTTGCGTTAACTATAGGCCTTGCTCGGTAGTCAGTCTGATAGAAGTAAAGAAAGGAGAGAAGGAACGACAAAGAAGTATTTGCCATCTCAATAAAATAACTGTAAACTCTACGTCTTTTTTTTTATTATCATTGAATGTGAACTATAAATGGAAAATAACGTATATCTTTGGAACCATCCGGAGGTAGAGGGAGTCTACCTCCTATTTTCCCCTCCCTCCGTGATTAAGTTAGTGCAAACAGGCTACAATTTCCCATTGTTACTGTGAGATAATGTTTTGCTACACAGCTGAACCCCCCCCCCCGGCTCGTCGTTAAGTTTGAAAGGCTAATAACGCTAAAATCCGGTGGTCCATCCCTGCAGTGAAAACTGAGCAGCTAGCTTAATGTGAAACTTTGCACTTAAACGAACAAACTTGAAATTGACTGTTAAAAGAATAATTATTTAACCAATTACTCTGATTATTTTAAGCATTTTATTCTTTGCCACACGTTGCTACCCACACAGGGGGCCTTTGGTTCAAAGCAAAAGAAACTGGAAAATTGCAAGAAAGCTCTGGTAACTCATTGTCTATATAAAGGTGTGTTTAATATAAAATGCTATGTGGACATAAATGTTAAGTTGATTAAAAGTTAATACAAAGCAAGAAGTATAAGATAATTTATTAATTATTTATCCAAAGTAACAACCATCCAAAAGATGTGCAAAAGATTGGCATCTATAAATATATTATCTTCTTAAAGGTAGAACATCAACATTAATAATTTAAAGTTTCAATTAATGTAAAAGTAAAAAAAAAAAACGTTTTATGGAACACTATTGGACTGAATCACAAGTATGTGTCTATTGTTGAAATTTGATCATTTGCACAAAACTGAAAAATGCTTAGTTCTTAATGTGTGGAAACGTAACAGATGTTTGTGTAATGAACAATTTTATTCTTGTTTGTTTGTTTCCCTATTTAGCAGACTAAGATTATCTAATATATCAGTGAGAGAATACTGGGATACTAGAATAACAGCTGCAACACCTGGTCACGCACGTGATGGTCTAAATTCTAAAACTAAATTACAAAAAACTGCAACACCTGGTCACGCACGTGATGGTCTAAATTCTAAAACTAAATTATTTTTCAAAGCAAAAAGGAAACATAACTCTCATACTTCCCATCATAGACACGTAATAAGGTGTGTGTGTGAACTCTCATAATGCTACACCCATCATAGACATGTAATAAGGTGTGTGTGTGAACTCTCATAATGCTACCCATCATAGACATGTAATAAGGTGTGTGTGTGAACTCTCATAATGCTACCCATCATACACATGTAAAAGGCGTATGTGTGGGTGCACGTCATATCTTCTTAAGCTGTGGATTATCTATTTGTTTCGGATATTCGCGCACAGTTACACGAGGGCTATCAATCTGCTCTAGCCGTACCTAATTTGGAACTGTTTGGTTTGAATTTTGTGCAAAGCTACACGAGGGCTATCTGCTTGCTTGTTTGCTTGCTTGCTTGTTTTGGAATTTCGCGCAAAGCTACACGAGAGCTATCTGCACTAGCCGTCCCTAATTTAGCAGTGAAAGACTAGAGGGAAGGCAGCTAGTCATCACCACCCACCGCTAACTCTTGGGCTATTATTTGACCAACAAATAGTGGGATTGACCGTCACATTATAACACCCCCACGGCTGAAAGGGCGAGCATGTTTGGTGGGACGGGGAATCAAACCCGCGACCCTCAGATCGCGAGTCAAGCGCCCCAACCACCTGGCCATGCCGGGCCCTTTTTTTAACTGATAGGCTAGAGAGAAGGCAGCTTGTAAACAGCACCCACCGCCAACTCTTCGGCTACTCTAATCAAATAATTGAATTTCATGGATCCACAGCCTGGCTCGCTAACTAGAAGGCAACGCCCGGCCTGATAGACCGTAGAAATACATAACATTTATAAATTAAATCTGTTCTTGGTAAATATGATAAATACAGCTTTTAGGCAATCACGGTTAACATGAAATTAAAATATTATTAATCTCAACGGCGAACAGTGAAAAGAAAAAGTTTTAAGTTTCAACAACCAAGGCTTTGTCTAAAAATATTATGTATAGTATTTCGATTATACCAGCAGCATACGAAAATACTTCTAGCTACATAACTAATTAAAATACTGAAATGTGCTTTAGATAAATAACTACGAAGCTTGTAACTAACATATTAAAATTATTTTAAACTGTGCAGGTAACCATGGCAATAGCTGCTTTAAACGACATTATAATACCAGAAACTGTTATATAAATAACTGAAATTTTGGAAGCTGCTTTAAAAAATAGAAAGTGGGAGCTACTATAAGCTACATAAGTACGATACTACAAACTTCTTTAACAGTAAACATATAACTACGTGACTGGAAGCTGCTTTAAACTGTATACCTTACTAGACTCTGCTTTAAATCGTGTAAGTAGTTTTGTTATATCTTATATACTTAAAAATATGTCACCCTGAAGCGTCTAAGATTATAGTGAAGAAACTATTTAAAATGTATTGTTAAGATGAATGAGGTCTAGCTGGATATGATTCATTTCGGGGTAACCTGTGTTTCTGAAGATACACCTTCCCAGAATACCCACAGAACCGACTATTTAAAAAGCCCCACCTTACAGTGACAGCCACTTTGGCCTCATCCGTACAACCAACCCCTGAAGTTAAGGTATGTAGGGCAGAGGGTAACGTAGCTAAAAATATAAGCCAAAGCTGTGACAAATAAATAAGTTACGGGAAAAGTTTACACTAGCCCCGCCCCTCTAGTGTCTCAGAGTCTGAAGTGTTATAATGCTAAAATCCAGGTTTCGATACCCGTGATGAGCACAACAAAGATAAATATAAATTACCGGCACTTGTGTAATATTTCAAATTATAATAAATAATTAAAAAGAACGTATATTACTACTTACACAATTAACATTTTATTGAAGCCGTTTTAATTGTGTAAATAATAACGTTCTTTTTAATTATTAATTATAATCACAACATTGTTTGTTGTTAAGCGCAAAGCTACACAAACAAATAAGTTTACAGTATTGATTAACAGAAAGGCAATTAAATATCTTAAGCAGTGGTGTCAAAAAATGTGAATATATGATGAGTATACTGGAAAGAGTGGCAACTGAAGACGGAAGACTTTAGAAACTTCGTCATCTACATTTGTATTTTACAACAGGCAGTTGTCGGCCATTCAAGTATACTGATCATGAATACTTTGCCTAAAGTAATCTACTAAAAATGTCAAAATATTTTGAACGCAACAACAATAAAACGATATTAGCGGGGTAAAGCTTTTAAAAGTTCCTCAACGCAATATTTAAATTTAAATTTGTAAAAAATGTAAAGGATTTAAACGATTTTCCATGTAACAGTATTCAACCGTTAACTTTGGCGAATCAAACAGTAAAGGCTTCAAAGAATCGTTAAACTCTTTATGGGGTTATAAATCCGTTTTACTTCACCATATAGTAACCTAAATTAATCTAGGTATGTGAATAATGTTACGACATTTCGTCGAATTCATTATTCGATATTATACAGCGAACCATCTGTTTAATGATTGTACATATAATGTTAAATACTTTTTTTTCGCCAATATATATACAATCTTAAAGCCCATAATTTTCAAACAATGTCAGCAGTCAGTCAAAATGTAATGTTTTTGAAAGATATTCAACATATTATATAAATATTATCAACAGATATCAACCAATGTACAGGTTTTTAACGATTCTCAGCGAAATAACATCTAAATGTGTCTAAAACGTAAAGGTCTGGAAACCCAAGAATATTAATAATTGTAATTATCAAGCTTTCATGATAATTAGTTTGATATTTTCTTCAAAGCTCTTTATTGCAAATTTTTATAGAAATTTAACACATGTTACTGGATCTTTATTTTTCTTTCTCGAAGAAAAAGAATCGTTCTGATTACGCAAGGAAATTGATGATTTTTTCCTCGATAAAACACGCACGTCAGTAATCTGTTTTCAGTGCTGAAGTAGCTTGATCAATTTCCAGCGAACAACACACGCCGCTAACAATATTAAGACGAAAACTAAAGAATATCTTAAAACATGATGGGTGGTTTTATTGCTTCAATTTAATTTCTGAAACTTACCTAGATCAGAACGCAACAGACGTGATGTGTTCTCTTTAGATCAGAACGCAACAGACGTAATGTGTTCTCTTTTACTGTTAACAAGACGTTTACCCTGTGTTGAAGATTGCAGCGTTCAACCTGGTTTTAAAGAAATAAAATTTACTTTCAATTCTTAAATAGTAAGAAAGAGCAAAATATAAATAAAAATACGTACCTATCATCTACAATTCATGCGATTCAAGGGAATCGTAATCAATAAGTCTACTGTGTGAGTTTATACGTATGCATCATAATGTGTAGTGTAATTGAAGCTTTCCATTAATCGGTGATATTTAAATACATACACATGCGGCATACACGTGGCTGGGCGTATGGGTGTGAGTATATATACATATAAAGTAAACTGTGCAATATGCGAGACATGAATCCTTCAGACGTTGTGCCAAAATGCAATTCAACACAATATTTTTAAATCAACAACACTAATTCGGAGTTTAGTTACTAACAACGTACTTACATGCGCCACGTGGACAAAATTGTTTGAAAACAGCAAAAAAAAAAAAAGTTATCGTAAAAGTGCTGAAGATAGGAAAATGTATTTATAAATTTGTATTTTTATATTCTCCTGAGAAACATATCTCTAGTTACTCCATCCTAAGTAACGATCTTTAAAAATAGCTAATGTAACTGAAATCGTCCTTTCATAATAACAGTGAACTAACTACTTGCATTACAGTACCTTAAAGAATTATACACGTCGATATTAGTATAATCTATATCAAAAGAGGGTAAGTTAAAAAGGCTAACATTCGCGGGCGACTGCAACGTGTCTCCGCCACGCAATCCCAAAATGACCAATTTTGACATCCGAAAAATAGTAAACTGTCAATGTCATTGCTTGGGATCTACAAAAGGTATCTTTGTACTAAATCCCATGTTAATTGGTTGACATACACATGAATAATTCACGAAAACCCCCAAATTGTGCTTTCCTCGCTGAAAAATTGAGCAAAAGACAAAAATTCCAAAATTGTCTATATCTGTGTTTGGGACCTTAAAAAAGAAAAGTATCATTGTACCAAGTCCAATGTAAATTGGTCGATATGAGGCAGAGTAATTGTAAAAAAAACCCATACATTTATACATTTTGTGGCACCTTGACTCCCATTTAATTACTAAAATGGGCAAGTCCAACGTTTTCGTTTTCCAATATGTGTTGCTTGTAGAAAAGTATGTTTGTACCAAATCTCTTGTAAAGTGGTCAAAATACGGCCGATTAATTGATCAAAAATCCCCAAATTATGCTTTTTTGTGAGCTCTGGCTCCCCTAAAAAGACTCAGAATGGGTAAATGTTTTTTTGTTTTGTTTTTGTATTTCAATGTGTTGAGTGGATAAAAAATTATATTTTATTCCAATTTTAATTTTGATTCCTGAAAATATAACTGCACAGGAGCCAAAAATATACATTTTGGGGTTGTTTGACCAAATGATATCCTCAAAAAGGGCTAAGTCAATCCGCCGAAAAATGCAGGAATGGTGGTCGATTATAAAGTGTTTGGAAGAAGAAGCAGAAAGAAGAAGAAACAATAGAAAAAACAGTACGTCTCTCTGCGGAGACATAAAGATACTCATAAATTCTATATAGTGCAGTTAACTGTGCAGGGTGTAATGTGTGAATCCACATTGAAAGTATAGAAATTAATCCCACAATTCACTATATCTAGTGTCATACGTGGTAACATTAGTATTTCCATCACTGCAAGTATTATCGAACTAAAGTTACAGAGTAAAATCAAATAAAAGAATAACGGTTATATAACAATTAAACGTGGCACCGATTTGTTCACACTGATAAATTAACATGTTATTTGCCTCCTAAAATGTTTGATGTTTTTTTGTTTTTTTTATGTTCATAACCGAACAGAAATATATAACTACCTCTAGGTCTGAAATAAAAACTGGCCGAACGTGGTCTAGTCGTTAACATTCAAGGCTGCGTGTTATAAGGTGTGCCGCTGAAAATAATAATCCTCACTTTCAGCTGTGACAAGCGTTATAAAAGTGACAGTCAATCCCGCTAGGCGTTGACGATAGCGATTGCTGATAACAGGTTGTCTGCCCTCTGATCAACATTTCAGAGTTAAGGATGGTTATACTCGAGTCTTGAAGTCTCTGATTTGGTTGTTTAGTTTAGCTTATAAGTGGCTCTTCAGGTTGAAAATGCTAACTTCTTGAAACCAAAATCTTAAAACTTATCCAAAAACACACACAGGTAAATTGAATATTTATGTTAAACTCTGAACAAGTGATATTTTGAGTACCGAGAGAGTTAAAAAACTGTTTGTTTTTCGAAAACTTGCCATGATTCTGAATATTTCTTTTCTCGTTTGGTCGTAATAATTACCCGAGCTGTTACGTTCAAAGTGCATGCAGACATCCTTCTAGTTTGATCCTCATGATGATTTGGACAGTTAGTTTCGAAGTACATACAAACATTCCTTCTCGTTTGGCCATCATAATGATCTGGACAGTTAGGTTCAAAGTAAATGCAAATTCCTTCTCGTTTGATCCTCATGATGATCTGGAGAGTTAGGTTCGAATTATATGTAAAACCTCCCTTTTCGTTTGATCCTCATGATGATCTGGGCAACTAGGTTCAAAATATATGTAAAACCTTCCTTTTCGTTTGATCCTCATGATGATCTGGACAACTAGGTTCAAAATATATGTAAAACCTTCCTTCTAGTTTGATCCTCATGATGATCTGGGCAACTAGGTTCAAAATATATGTAAAACCTTCCTTCTCGTTTGATCCTCATGATGATCTGGGCAACTAGGTTCAAAATATATTCTGCATTAAAATCTTCTTTGCCTCCTAATCTTAACATATTTGACAACGTTTACCCACGAATCATATTAACCTTAATTATACTCTATTTTCCAGTCCAATTCAAGCCGAATGTTTCATTCTACCTTCTCGGCTTCTACTTAATTTAGCCAACAAAATTACTTAGGTTATCCTTCTCAGCACATTTCCGTCAGCATGTAATTTTCTTACCCAAATTACCAAGAAGCGTCAATGAACAGAGAAACGTGAAATAGGACGGCTTTAAATACCATAAATAATTCCTCTTTATCCACAAATATACATTTTTCTAATTACATCCAAGCATTCTGCTTACAATTAACACGACACCCATACACACACAGCACAATGTTCCATCTTCACATCCATATCCCTAACGTTGATAATTGTACATCTTCCAAGTCTAATTCCACCCTCTGAGTTTGCCCAAACCATTGTTGAGCTGCATTTTCAGTATCAAGATCAAATTTAGATTTATTTAGGAACCATAATATTAAAACTGATGTTTTAACCACTAACATATAGAACATAAACAGATTGTGTCGGAATACTTTTCCAGTAAAAATGTTGTCCATTCGTGATCATTCTCTATTTAATAATAACATGCCAATTTTCTAGCCCCTCTAGAACATTCCTGCCAATAGTGCAAGTTTCCAGCTTACAAATCAATCTCAAAAGGCAATCTATCGAGGTAACCGTGGCCCAGAGGTTAGCATGCAGGGCTGTATATCTATAGGTTCATCCTTTGCGTCCCCTTACCGAAAACAAAATTCTGATCACATGGCCACACAAGTATAGCCAAAGAGTTGAGGGTAAGTGATTTTGACCAGCTGCTTTCCCTATACTCTATTAGATCAAAATTAGGGACGTTGGCGCAAATAGCTATTGAGTAGCTTTGTGCGAATATCCGAGAAACAACCAAACAAATAAATACTCTATCACGTGGAGCCACATTATCCTATTAAATAACATTAAAAATGGTTATTCCATCACATGAAACCCGATTTAAAACGTGAAAGTATAAAAACAACATACTTCCTTTTATTATAATTTATTAAATTCAATTTTTATGATACTTCTCTAAATGATCCTCAAGAATAAATTCTTAAGGTTCTGTATTTGCTATCTTCCATATGATTCCATATGTTACCGACCATTAACTGTTCTAAGTTTCTTATCATTTGTATAAAACTTCAGTTTCATACAAACAAGAATCTCAACAAAAAAAATATCTAAAATGTGGCTATCTAGTATTATTGCACACAAGTCGCAAACTTTGTGATATACTTGCCCGTGGCGGCATCTTTTGATACCAATCATCATTACAAAACCACTTTAGCTTACACCTAGGGGCGCCCTCCAGTGGCACAGCGGTATGTTTGCGGACTTACAACGCTAGAATTCGGGTTTCGATATCCGTGATGGGCAGAGCACAGACAGCCCATTGTGTAGTTTTGTGCTTAATTACAAAACAAACAAACACTTAGTTGCAATATTCTGTTACATATATTTCGTATTTTCATAACAATTAAAGAGAGTAAATAATTGTACATATCTTAAAGACAAATCTACTTATTTAATGTTGTTAATTTTGGATGATAATGATAAAATAATGTAATAACCACAGTTTAAGAAGGGCAGCGTGTCATTAAGAACATACAACTCTGGCTAATGACACTGAAATCTCTGAAAGCTACCGATTTCAGTTAACTTTTACATGGTATTTGTTATTCAACTTGTGCAAATACATTTCACATAAGCAAAATTACTCTTTGACAAGAAATTGTCCAGTAAATAATAGTTTTTCAAAAATCAAGAGTTTGTGAAAACAAAATGTGAGATAAATGAATCACTTTCATTGCGATTGAAAATTTCTTAATTTTAGCGTAGTTAAAAACATTATTAGCACAATAGAAAATCAAGAACCACAGGTAACTCAAGAGTCCAAAGAAGAATCTTACCAATTATAACCTTATATGGTTGTTTAGGAAAACTTAACATCCTTTACACAAACAAGTGTTCAAATGTTATCATTTACGAGCAATAAACTAACTGAAGAGTATCAACTAAAACTGCGAAACCGGTTTTAAAGAAAAACATTATAGTACTATATTTTATTGTTTAACTTTTAAGGTAAGTTAATAAATGTTTTTATATGAAAAAGTGACGAAAGGTTATCGTGATCCAAACTCAAATCGCCGCGACTGTGATCTGGTACTAAACCAACTAGATCAACAATTTCCTTGAAAATTATAAAAACTTTATGCTGAATTTAATTAAAAGTCCACATACCTACGATATTATATGCAAGAATAAATTTTTAAGAAACATACAATATCAAAAAGCAAAAAACAGTATTAATAATTTTCCTCATGATGACTGGTTCATGCCAGTACTGTATGTTTTTGATGATATCTGTTCGTGCTTATAGTATCCTATGTATATTTATTTTTAATAACAATTATCTTATTAATGTAATTAAAGTAATAGTTAACCTAATCATTTTATTATTAGTCTTCTGAAATTAACGAACAGAGTTCGATTCCCTGTAGGCCTATTTTATAAATCACAAATTTTCAAAATAAAAACAAACGGATTAGGTTAGTTTAAGAATCTTAGAAAACATTAACTGCGCTATCGGTGACTTTGTTAGGATTCTGAAGTTTATTTGATAAAACAAATTACCGTTTCTACATTAATTCAAATTTTAATAATGTATAATTTGGCAAAGACATTTGATTTATTCGTAAAAATGCGGTCATAAGAATGCACATTATACTTAACTAACCATAAGACACTAATTAAGTTGATGGATGCCATTAATTAAAAGAGTTTTACCAGATAGTAAGTCTGTGATTACTGAATTCTTCTGAACAAAAGCAAACTGCCTATAATGACCAGAATGGAAACTTGTAAGTTAATGAAGACAAGCCTGTGTAATAAACTGACTAGCATTAAATAAAGTTTAAATACACACTAAACTTGCCAGTGTTTCTTTTTTCTTCTTCTTCTTCTTTTTTTTTTTCTTGTCTTCCACTTACTGTTAAACAGATGTTGGAAAACTATTATCCATCAGTTATGATAGGTTAACTTATTTAAAATATATTTATTACTAGATGTACTTCCGCAGGGTTCCCGAAAGTGTTCTTTTCAAGAGTAAATAAAACCAAAATTAAGAGTAACATATATTTGTGTTTCTTGCTTTTGAAGTTCATATGTCATGCTATGTTGTAGCCTACACAGTGCATAATCTTTCTCATGATCCATGGCATGCGCACGTTTTATTGACGTCACGAGATTACGAATTGCAACATTAAGCGTCATTTTAGTGTCTACTGACTAACAGAAAACACACCACTGTATAGTGGCGCGAGTGGTTAAAACAGATGAACCCTTAGGCGGCTTTCAGCCGCTTTCAGAGAAAATGCCTGTTTAAAACATGCGAATTTAGCAAATGAATCAAAAATCATCTGGTAAATTGTTGACATCAGCAAGTATTATATTATTTTATAATAAAAACGATTTACCAATCAGTGAAATAAAAACATCAAAAGTAACAATATTCAGCAAACATTCATCATTTTTTTAGACTGGAAAAAAGTTTGATAAATTAAGAATTTATATTTACAGGATAAATTAAATGCTTCTGGTTTTCTAGCTTCATTTTATATTTTTGAACGACTAGGAATACCTATTTTGTTTCCTTAGAGTAGTTTGTAACTAAATTATAACAAGTAAAACCGTTATAATAGACCAAAATTTATATTAATTTTTATTAAAGTCAACGTAACTTTAATCAGATAATTACCTTTAACATATTTTATCCATTTCCATGAGTAATTCATATACATTCTACCTAAACGGTGAAAAAATTTCCCTTTTACATTCAATTTTTACATTGACAAATTATTTTAAATTTTACTTATTAGTTAAATATTAACTTAATATGATTAACGATCCCCAAACTAATAACGTATAAACATTTAATGTTTAGAAGTTGTGGTTTAAATCCCGAAAGCTGGCAATGCACTAGCAGTAGTAGAAATGTAGAAACCACAGGCCTATCTATATAATGTGCCCGGCATGGCCAGGTGGATAAGGCGCTCGATTCACAATCTGAGGGTCGCGGGTTCGAATCCGCATCCCACCAAACATGCTCGCCCTTCAGCCGTGGGGGCGTTATAATGTGACGTTCAATCCCACTATTCGTTGGTAAAAAAGTAGCCTAAGAGTTGGCGGTGGGTGGTGATGACTAGCTGCCTTCCCTCTAGTCTTACAATGCTAAATTAGGGACGGCTAGCGCAGATAGCCCTCGTGAAGCTTTGCGCGAAATTCCAAAACAAACAATCTATATAATAAAAACACGTTAACTGCAGAAGTTTTCCCACATTCCTCATAACTTGTCCATTGTGGAATCAAAATGAGAGTCGTATAAAATTAACATTTCAGGTTTATCTTCTCTCTTCGACAAGTCACTGTAAACGAGGCCTTTCGTACATTACTAGAACTCGTCATTTTGGTTGGGCGATGAGAGACAAATATTCTCAGAAATGCTCTTTATATATGCAGTATAATAATTTAAAAATTGCTGTTTAAATGCCGAAAGTTCACGAAACATTAGAAACCAATAGGCCTAAATTTGTGATAAACATTGCGTTAATTGCAGATGTTTTTCTGCGTTCTTCATAACTTGCCCATTGAAGATTCAAAATCAGAGGCGTGTAAAAATGGATTTCAAATCTATCTTTTATCTCCCGTAAGTCGCTGCATATGAGACCTTTCATTCTACACCAAACCTCGTCATTGAATTCTCAATGAAAAAATTAAAAGTGAAAAAAAAGCAATCAATGTGTTTTTTATCAGAAAATTTTAGATATATTTGTATCTTTTTCGTTGTTGTTGTTGAACTGCACACAATAGGGCTATCTACACTAGCCGCCCCTAATTCTGAAGTGATAATCTAAATTTTAGAAGGAAGGCTGATAGTCAACATCACCTACCGCCAACTCATGAGCTACTCTTGCCAGACCGAATAGTGGGATTTGACCATCACTCTTATAACGCATCCATGGCTTTAAAGTGTGTAATATATTACACTTTCAGAGTAGGTGTGAATGTATAAAATAGAACACTTTATTTATTTATTCTATTTTTTTAATATCCAACTCTCCAAGGTTTACAGAATTTCTGAGTTAACAAATAGGTATAATATACACTATTACAAATGCAGGCCACAATAACTTAAATAAACATAAGGTCAGGGATTGATACTAAAAGCAAAGTATTAAAACTAACAACAAAGTCGTATAAATTAAGTTTGAAAATTTACCCTTTATTGAGATTACCTAGTCAAATTACACATGCAGTCTTATTCTTAGTCTAACCTATCTACAGAAAGAAACAAATATGTAAAATTATACAATTAACTTTTTCACCTTATGCCTAAGAACTTGTTACTATTCATTTCTTTCTGCATTTGTCATTCCAACTCTTTACAGTTGAAGAGTAATCGTATTTTACTACACACACACACACACGTGATATATGTACTCTTATGTCTTATGTTCTGGCTACTTTTTGTTAACACCGATAATACATTGATATTTAACTACGCTAGTTTTATTTAATACTTTAATTTAAGCGCTCAGTTTACCTGGTTTAATCATTTGTTGTTACATGTTTAGCCTTTAGGTAAATGCCCCATAACATATTAGTTAATACTTTAGCAAAAGTAATAATTAATATTTAATTAAGTTTAAAGTTAATAACCTACGCTGTATCAGTGTATGTAAGATACATAATTTTATGTTACATTGATAAAAGTAACATAGTCCAACTAAAATCAAAGTTTGTTACAGAACCCGGTATCTACTACTTAGTAGTGCTAGAAGAATAAACCTTACAGTGTAAGTTACACTGCAGCGTTGCCGCTTCGTAAGACGTATCTCTAAAAAACAAAAAAACACACTTGAAATTCACATTTCTTTTCGAAATTCCCGCTGGGCTACGTTTCGGTAACATTTTAAAACAGGTTTTCGTACAACAAAGGTCAAATACGTTCTTTTTAATAAATTTCAAGGTCATTTAACGTTACTTACCGGTCCCGTTATCTTCTGTATCCGGCTTAGACAAACCCTGCCCAACGCTCTAATTTTCTCCTATAGAGGTCGCTGTGGGCCCTTATCACAACAACATAATCAATAATTTTATATTCATTTTTGAAACGCGTCTCATTATTTCAACATTACTTACTGATGCAAGAAATTGTATATTATCTTATAAGATATCCAGATAAATATCATTTTCGTCAGGGTTGTTAGTTCCGCATAAAAACCGCAGAATTGTGCTAGTACTTTCTCACGGTCACTTTTTGTTATATTTTGAACTTGTTTTTAATCTTGGTTGATTATAAGGAAAATTGAAAAGCTGACAGAAAATGCATAGCCAATTAAATATTATCTCTTCAGCTAAGCAAAACCTAAACACATAATAACAAATGACTCAATTAAGATTATTCATTGTTCACGTGACCGAGAATGAAGCATGGGAAAGATTGGGCTGGATTCCAAAGTCTGGGTTTCTTATTTTCTGACCGAAATCTGGCAACCCTGATTTTCGTATAATATTAGTCAATTAATAAAACGAATCCTATAACTATATAAACTATTTCTACCGTGTGAAATTGTAATAATTGAAAAAAAAATCAGTCTAAGAGGAAATTCTCAAAAAGGGTCGTCTTTCAAGATTCGATCACCACCCTTTAAGAAAAATGTTTGACTTAATTTTCTATTAAATAAAACCTTCTTAGATATTTCCACGTATATTGCAAAATCAAAAAGTGGTTTCAGTTTGTTGTGTGCCATTTGTTTTTCATGATTATTTATACTTCCAACCAATATGTGTTAATGCGAAATAAGAATTACCACCCTTTTTATATTAACCATAAAATCATAACCAAAATATTGTTACCACAGCGGGGGTCACGTGACGCTAATAACACGTCATATTCTCGAACGTTCACGTCCCTTCCTGAAGCCTCGAGAGATTACTAGATGTGCGATATTCTTGTATATATAAGACTGGTAAGAAGTGACAGCAACAATGTAATGTAATTGAACTGCAGACAGAGATAGAGACGTACTGTTGTGTCTAGCGCGTGTGTCGTTCGTTGTGAATTATAGCGTTTGTTATAGCGCGACTGTGGAAATTAAGTGTATTGCAAAGTTGTATTCAGAAACAATAAACCAGTTTTACTTAAGAAAGGACTTGTGTCGGTAAAGTTTCTTCGGAAAGAATTTTTATGGAAAATTAACTAACGACCAGAGACGTAACAAACTGGTGTCAGAGAGTGGGACGAAAAAAAAAAGAAGATGGAAACGAGAAGTGGCAAATCAAACTACAGCTTAGCAGATTTGATGGCAGCAGTACAAGAACAGCAAAAGAAACAAGAAGAACGAGAAAAGAAACAAGAAGAGAGATTACAGCAGTTGTTGGATGAAAAAAAAAGAAACAAGAAGAGAGATTACAGCAGTTGTTGGAGGAAAAAGAAAAGAAACAAGAAGAGAAACAAGAAGAGAAATTACAGCAGTTGTTGGAGGAAAAAGAAAAGAAACAAGAAGAGAGACAACAGCAATGGAAAGAAAACCTGCAACAGTGGCAGCTCGAACACCAAAATAAACAAGAGAGACTACAGCAGTGCCTGGAGAAGAAAGAAAATAAACAAGAAGAGAGATCACAGCAGTGGCAACTGGAACAAGAAAGGAAACGGGAAGAAAGTCAGCAGCAACTACAGGAAAGTCAACAACAGTGGCAAGAAGTACAAATGGAAAACATTAGTAAATTTCAAAGCGAATTAAATACATTAAAGGATGATTTTTTGTATATTACACAAGGAGGATACATTAACCATCGACTTAATCAGCCCCAGACAATGGCAAGCCCCTTCCAGACCCCGCAGCTAAACCCTAATGCAGATATCTTCAGTCCTGTTAGAAGTCACATCCCAGATATGAATGTCAGCAATAGGGGTGATCCAGTACGAAGGAAGCCATAGGAATTCAATGGGAAGGCACCGTGAGAAGCATATAGAGCACAATTTGAGCTACTGGCAGAAAGGAATGGATGGACAGAGGAGTAGAAAGCAGTATATCTGGCAACGAGCTTGAAGGGACAACCACTGGAAATACTTGGGCAGTTGTCAGCAGACATGTTGTTGCTGAGGGATCAGATTGTAGATGTCTTGGACAGTCCACAACTAAAGATACAAGTAAAGTAAGCACACCCCTCTACTGTGCAGGATGCAATGG
>NW_013666161.1:421154-436511 GCF_000517525.1 Limulus polyphemus
GTTTGTGAACGACTTTGCAACTATAGCTGCTCCATTGCATGATTTGACGAAAAAAGGCCAGAAGTTCGAATGTACAGTTTTTTGCAGCATGCTTTCAAAACATTGCAAGAAAAATTGGCTTCATCTCCACTTTTAAAGCTTTCAAATCCCTCACTGCCGTACATACTGGATTGTGATGCTAGTAATGTCAGAATTGGAGGAGTGTTGTCTCAGAAAGTGGGCGAAAACGAAAATGTGGTGGCCTACTTCAGTAGGGTCTTGAGTAGACCAGAAAGGATCTACTGTGTAACATGGAAGGAACTTCTTGCTATAGTAAAGAGTCTGACATATTTCCATCCTTACCTCTATGGGGCTAGGTTTACCATCAGGACAGACCATGCTGCATTACGCTGGTTAAGATCATTAAAGAACCCAGAGGGACAACTGGCACGTTGGATCGGAAAGATAGACCAGTATAATTATGATACTGAATATAGAGAAGAAAAATCTCATAGAAATGCCAATGGACTGAGCCGAAGACCCTGCAAAAATGACTGCAGACATTGCTGCAAAAGAGAGGTTGAACTAACTGAAGAAGTTGATGATGGTGAAATGGAACCAGGTATAGATATTAAAGCAGAGCATGAAAAAGATCAAGATTTAAATCCAATAATTGATTTTCTAAAAGCAAGTGTTTTGCGCCATGCTTGGGAGAAGGTGTCTAGTTTAAGCCCTGTGACAAAGAACTATTGGGCACAATGGAACCAGTTGAAGCTTGAAGATGGTATTCTTCTCTGGAGATGGAAACTGCAGATGGGAAAGTGACGACCTGGCAAACAGTTATACCGAGAAAGTTACGGAAGTTGTGCTGCGTCAATCCCATGATAGTTTAACAGGAGGACATCTCGGAGTTAAGAAGACTGCACCATTCTTCCACATCTTGCCTCATACCTATCCAGTAAAATCTCTGTCGTAGGTGACTCAATGGACATGCAGTACATGTTGTGCTAAAAGGGGACCCAAGCATAAGGGACGTGCTCCAATGAAGTTATATCAAGTTGGCACACCAATGGAAAGAGTAGCCGTTGACATTGTTATCGTTAGGAGGACTGGACTTGGCATTACTTTTACCAGATAATCTAAAAGAATAAGCCCAACGAAAGATCAATGTTACAATAATATGTAGAAAAATATCAAATCCTAATATGGTGATACCCATGTTTTTTGGACACTTATAATGATAATATAGCCCAGGAAATAAAGGTCTTTTAAGGAGGGGGTGACCTGGACAAACTTACGAAAAAGCTTAGATTTGTCATAAAGTTGTTATGGGACATACTATGTAACGTATCAAATATCCCTATACATTCGACCCTTGCTTCCCCCATTGCCTCTCGAACCTCCTAATTGGGGAATTCTGACTTTTTACAAATAAAATTCGATATCTCAGCAACAGAATGAGATATGTAAAAAAAGAGTTTAATGTGCATACAGTGGGACATCAGAATACATTTATTATAAGACTCCCTATCTTACAGGGAACTTACTAAAATTTCTAACTTTCATTATTATTATTACTTTTTTCAACACTATTTTCATGAATATCAAAATACGGAATGAAGATAAGGGATCAAGCTGTCATAATGAACCATCAGCAGGTACTTAGTAGAATAACGTATGAGCCCCAAGGTCTTTTTCAGCTTAAATCATAATTCAAATGTGAATTAGCTCCAGACCCACCTTTGTTTGATGATGTCTCACTGCGAAAGTCTTGTTAAAATACCATCCTGATAAACCCGCCACAAAAGAAGAGAAAAATTATCGAAGATCAGCAAAGTGAAACTCGGCTAAAATAAGATTTAATGATAACACGCAAACAACAACTCCACAAACTGACTCTCTGGTATATTATTCCAATAAAACGACTGCTTGATAGCTGCTTATGTTGGTGTGCATATGGCAGAAGATTTCAATTTGTCAAAAAATTACCGAGGCTTTGAAAATGTCAGCGAGTAGAAGTGCTGCGGTAGTAGTTAGTTAAAACACCAACTTACTGACATTAATGGTTTCACTTGTTTGTGTGAATGACACATTGTAGTTTTCAAAGCCAGCAACAACTAGCAAACCCAACGAAACATGCTGTATTCCAAATATTGTAGAGTTTTTTTTTTTGGAAACGCATAACTCTTTGCTATTCATTCATTCCATAACAACATGTTATGCCACTTCAGATATCTAATGTAAAGACAAATTGAAAGCATTACAGGTTTTGAAAATGAATCCTGACCAATAGGAATGAATACAAGTATTTTGCAGGAACCATGCTACAAATAATTCTATGCTATTCCACTGCTTAGATACCAAATTTCAAAAGCGGGGTGAGTGGGTGGGGCAAGTGTCGGATTCTTGGGAAGTTTTTATATTTTGAATAATATTTCCATAATAGCCTGAGCAAGGAAGCACGTTATACTAATATAATAATGGGTAGGCAAACAACGATTTATAAGCATAAGGAATAGTTTTTATTGATGGTGAAATATAATACATGTTTTGACAAAACAAGTAGTATGTTCTGCCACCAATAAAACGCTTTCTTATACTTATAAGTCGTTGTTTGCCTACCTATTATTCCATAATAACCTGATGATGACAAAACCTTGTCGAAACGTTGCACATTTGCTGTTATGTTAAACTTATACTAAACTTTTTCTTCATTACCCATTCAAGCCGTTTCCAACCATTATTCGTGCATAAATTTCACCTCTTGCCTTATATATATATATATATATATATATATATATACATGTTTGTTTGTTTGTTATGAATTTCGCGCAAAGCTACACGAGGGCTATCTGCGCTAGCCGTCCCTAATTTAAAAGTGTGAGACTAGAGGGAAGGCAGCTAGTCATCACCACCCACCGCCAACCCTTGGGCTACTCTTTTACCAACGAATAGTGGGATTGACCGCACCCTATAACGCCCCCACGGCGAAAGGGCGAGCATGTTTGGTGTGAAGAGGATTCGATCCCGCGACCCGCATATTGCGAGTCGAGCGCTCTAACCACCTGGCCATTCCGGGCCTATATATACATACATCTCCTTACAGTATACGCAAAAATCACCTATAAAGAATTTAATTAATTAATTATTTCTTTCCACGCGAATAGCGGAATGGGCAGGGACATGGGCGCCCACAGGAAGAGGCAAGGGGGTCACTTGACCCCCTGGGTTTTAAAAAAGAAAAATTACTAGATATGTAAAATTATTTTTCTATGTTATTGGAAAATCATAAGGAATTTGTATTTCGATTTCTTAATGTTTTCAAATTTGAGTTACTTGACTCCCCTATTTTTTTTCTGCGGGCGCCCTTGGGCAGGGAGGTGCGCCCCTAACTTGCAAACATATGTATAAAACATATTCAAAGGTGTAAAAAATAGTCTGAAATACTATTAAAATACATCATTTTTGTGAAAATTATAAAAAAATTCGAAGGAGCAAGCCCCTGAACCCTCTAGTACGACTTCGTTATTCAGTTCTTTTTATTCCGCCAAAAGTAACAGGGTAGCAGCCCTTTAAAATACTTCTACGTACGCCTTTGATAACTACTATACATCATCATAGTTCTATTTTTACCAGTAAAACAATCCGTCTCTCGAAATAATTAGGAACATTTTAAGATTATAATACAAATTATCATCTAAGAGAATATCTGAAACAAATGTTAAACAAAAGAAGAGACAGTGAAACATACTGCAATAGAAATAAAGTAAAATATATTAAAATAACACAGCAACTGAAACATATACTAAGAAACATGAAAGAGAAAAGTTTCAATGTATAAAAATAATATTTTAAATTTATAAATATACATATTTTTAATATAATTTTTCTTTGAGAAAAATATAACAAATTTAAAAAAATCAATCTTCTATATAATAATAAATAGTAACTTTGGTGTCACGTTTTCTTACAATCTGACTGTAATTTGTATGCTGTCTCTTCACAACGTGGTTAAAAAGGTGTAAAGATGGGTCGTATGCATGCTCCTGGGTAAGTTGAGAAAAATATCATTTCGTAACACGTATTTTTGTTGTTTTTTTGCAGCATTTTGATTTTCTGTTCTACTTTTTTAATGTAATTTTGTGGGAAAGCTATAACTACGTAAAAGAGTTCCACATGTTATGGAAAATGCCAAAGTGGAACATCGAAGTGAAAATGGCCGCCGTTTTTATTCACTGAAACATAACCTAACGTTAGGCTTAGAAGTAAGATGTGAACGCATAAAGTTAAAAATATTAAGAACTTGACCACTGGGCCCATCGAGATTACCCATCATCCAATAACAATATTATGCTAACACATAAAATAGAATCCTTCACATCAATTTATTTATCCAACAAAAGCTTAACTTTGAAGTTTACTGTTTACGAATTCAAATTAACTGTACCGTAGTCTCTGGAGGTACTCATCTTTGCTCTCACGCTAACCATGTTACTTTCGAGTCTTGGAAAAGCACCCAAGTGTCCCAAGTATTTTAAACGAATATGTACGTTGATTTTAACTCTATCCTTATGTGTAGGGCTTAGGTTTTTTCTTCTTTTTTTTTGTAAGCTTTAAATTTTAATTTAAAATTAAATATTTCAATTTCCAACCATCAACATTGTCATTACCACATTGCTAGTTATACTTATACTTAATGTATAAGCAGTGTTAAGTCGTCAGTTTATTAATCAGTGTTTGCTTTTGAGTAAAAATAAAATGTCTTGGCCATGTGGCTAAGTTGTCTTAATTTCAGATAGCCACAATAGCTAACATTTATTGTTTATCATAGTGGTTATATTTAAGCTAGTTTAAAATGTGGTTTATATGGCTATCTGTGTGCTATTATTAATATTAATGCTATTCATGTGCAGATAGTGAAATTGTTAGAAGAAAGATACTATCAAACATAGTGGAATTTTGATACTTACCAAACGTGCTATTGGCTTGGTGCTATATCTGAAATACAAAATTCAGTATTAACTTCAAAATGTGAATTATATAGGATCTACAAGTGTAAGAGTAAATAGGCCCAGTTTAATCATAGCATAACCTGATCAACCTAATTGAGACTTGAAAATACAGTCCAAAATCATATTGTTGCACATTTGTAGTGGTTATTGCATAAATATAGCTTTAAACTTTTTAAAGTCATAGGGAACTATGGACATTAAAGCAAAATGCAGACAAAAGATCTCAATTTTATTGAAAACTATGTTAAGGTGAATAAAAGAGTGTAAATATGGCCACTGCCTTCATTTATTGGTTTTATATGATAGTAGCTGAATTGTACATAATCTTATGGTCTGAAAATGTTGAAATACTTAAAACATGTTTTCATCTTGTATTTGGCACATCTGTGGTGCCCATGGCTCACACTGAATGAGTATTTCTGTACAGTGTTACAGATCAGTGAAATTCTGCATAGGTTATTCAAATAATCTATTATTAATCCTGACTGCCAGTAAAACAAAAAGGTGTGAAAATTACAAACCATTGGAGCTAGCTTTGCATCCAAGGCAAATTGTTGCATAGTTAATTTCATAGAAAGTGACAGAAAATTTTTGTCTGCAATACTCTAGCAAACAATGTGGATGTTGAAGCAAAATTGGACAAAATACATCAATTTTATTGAAACTATATGATGATGAATAGGATTAAAAGAACAACAGGAAAGCAGTTCTCTTTCACAGGCTATTTTTCAGACAGGTGTTAATATGCAGGGAAATAAACTTTTTTTTCCTCTTGTGTTTCAGTGGACAAAATGAAACAAAAGAGTGCATAAATGTGCACTTAAAAAAGAAATTCAAGGAATGCTGTGAGGGATTGGATTTTAAACTTTTACCTCAATTACAGCCTTGCTAAATTATCATGAATGTAGTGTACCTTTGGAAGTATTGTTTTGAAAAGCTGTAAGGCACTGATACATAAGTTTCTTTTGTCAACTACATTCTACAGTTATGGTTAAATGCCTAGATAGTTAAAAACTTATTTTTAAAAATACAGTTGTAGGTTGTGAGAACTTTAAATAAAAAATGTTTTTAATATACATATGTTTGCAACATAAATTTATTATTCAGGAACAGTTGACAACTGGTACCAGAATTACTTTGTTTCTGATAGAGAAGGTATAGAAAAATGTATATGTACACTCTGGAATATTCTAGTGACATGTGGGTAGATAGTACTGGCTTCTTTCAGGCAGTGTAAAAACTGAGATATTACTGTTATACATACATTTGTAAGTGGTAAGGTGTTCTAAAGAAGAAAAAAAAGATGTATAAATGTTGGTGGTAAGGTGCTCCATTAAATAAAACTTAAACATTTCTTCAGAAATCCACAGGGGTGAGTTTTCCATCTTTATACAGATTTCTGTATTATAAATTTTGAGGGAACTATTAAAAATTAAGAGCAGTGTTTCATGTATTATTGTAAATACAAACTTTTTTTTTTAATGTGTTCTTAGGTGGTAAATGCCATTTCTGTTAACTCTTGTTTATTGTCCTCTTTATTTATTTTTTAATCTACATTAATTTATTATTGACAGTATGATGGAGGATTTGCCACAACAACTCTTTAATAAATCTGTTAAAAATAAATATTGTTGGCAGTGGTGCAAAGAAAGAGATTCTTTAAATAGACTATATGCACAGTGGAAAATGACATTCCTAGACAATGTTTTTGTATTGTTTGCTAAATTATGGAAGCAATGGCAAAAAGGTTTTTCATGATCAGTATACAAAAGATTAATGACGTATCAGATTACTCTCAGTACAGCTAAGCAACCAAACTCTTAGAGATTATGAGACAACTGCAGGGAGAATAGGCACAACAGATTGTGTGGCATACAAGTTACCAGTGTGTGTTTGTTAGTGAACACTTTGCCATTTGCCTTAGTTCTTGATTTGATTGATTTCTGCAATAAAGTTTTGGGCAACAAGCACTCGGTAAACTTCACATGTCAAGTAAGTGTAGAACACATTAAAATTATTATCTGTGTGGATGGAGTGATCTCTAATGCAAAGCATTGTTATAGTTAGGTATTCTTACATTGTGGTGTTTAATTCTGTTGCTCCTATCTGCCTTTGAAGTTATAATTAGTTAATATTCCATGTCACACAAACAGTTCTTAATTAAGTCATGGATATCTAATGATGACAAAACTAGATTGTTTTCATCTAACTCAAAAAAAATAGTTAAGAGTAAGGATACAGTTAGTAAACTACACACTGCTATAATGAAATTTAAAACCATTTAATTCATAAAATGTATTCTGTCTGGAGACAAAAACTGAGTGAAATAATAATGTTAATTATCAAGTTGCTATTTAAAATGCAATCAAATGATACACAATGTTTTTTGTTTGCTTTCCCATTTGCTGGTTTTCTCAATGCCTTATAGTTTTAGTCTTCAATTCTTTGCTTGTACTTCCACCCTGAATCTATCAGAACCACTTAATTGATTGATCATAATATTCATAATTGTTCAAAGCAGTAATTAAAATTTTTCCTTGAAAAAAGTGTGATAGGTTTAGACAGGTTAAGCCTGGTGTGTTTGGAAATTTTATTTTTTGTGTGCTTTATAATTGTTTATTCTTTAATTGGGTAATATATCTGTTCAGGTAAAGGATTCAGTATGTGTGTGTATAAATGTTATTCACAAACATACACAAAGTTGGTATATGCAGAACATCCATTCATATTTCTGATCATGCCCATAAGAAGAGGTTTTTGTTGTTTTAGATAAAGCAAAGTATGAATGTACCTGTAATTTTCTTTCAGTGACATGTACTTTTAAATTATTTAAGGTATATTTTACATTTTGTTTTAAATTCAATATCTTAATTGAACTTTTTCAGCAAGGGTATATCCCAGTCAGCAGTTCCTTATAGACGCAGTGTCCCAACGGTAAGTTATAATTTTAGATTGTCTCATAACAGAAGATCATGCCTTAGAATGGAATGCTCTTTCAGTTTTTGCTGTTGTTACTGCACACTTGAAAGTATATTAACATAATTGAACTAATTCGGGAATTGTATAAACTGAACAAATACAAAAAAAACTACCAAAAGTGAAGTATGCTGGTGCTATTGAAAATGTACTAATCTTGTACAACAAAACTTGATAAAACAGTGCTATACTCGAATATATCACTGAACAGTTAAAAAAAAAGTTTTTTCATTCTGAGGTGAAATGAAATAAAACATTTCCTATCATTATTGATTTATATGGTATAAGACATTTAAAAGCATTGAACATCAGTAGATCTAACATTTGTGATAAAAATCACAAACTGTAGTTTTTTTTTCTCGCACTCAATCGTAATTCTCCATTTCAAATTAAGAGGTGTGTAAAAATAGTATTGCAGAGCTACCTTTTGTCTCTCGCTAATCACTGCACAGTAAACTGTCCATTCAATACCAGCGTATGGAATGAATACATTTTATAAGGGGGAGGGATCCTTAGGTAAATAAATCATGTGCAAGACTTCTTTTATAAGAAATATGTACCATGTCAAACCACATAAGTATCACTTGTACTGAATGTATATGCCACATCAACCTGTGTAAACATCAAACTGTATATACCGATGAAGAGCTATGAGCCATGCCATGTGAAAGCAACATTTCTTTGTATACTGACTGACCATTTTATTAGGATTCCCACTTAATACTGGATGAACTACTTTTCATCATCATAATAGCTTATACTTAATAGAGCAAACTTGACAAATATTACGGTTTCCTCCAAGTGACTCATTTATGTCAGAAAAGCAAAGGATTACGATGGTGAATATAAATGGTTAATTGGAAATTCTGAATAAAATAGAGTTGTAATTTTGTTGGTCAAGGAAGGTGACTGAAGTTACTCTTTATTTGTTTGAACCAACTTCATCTGTACAAGCATGATTAATTATAGAAGATCTGTTGCCCTGAATGGTTAAAATATAACACAGCATATAGGCATAAACATCCAGGTACTTCAAAATTAGAGGACTCAACACTATCAGAAGAATGTTACCTATATCATTGCAAGACCTCCAACAGCTTCAACTAATGGAACAACAACAGCGTTGAGCAGGTCAGTTGTTTCGCATGGTTTTCTCCTCGTTATCAATCCTTAGTAGAGAAAAGGGGAGAAATACACATTATACTATGTCACTATTCTCTGCCATTCGTTGTTCATAGATTGTGAAGCTTGGGATAAATATTCTTCCAAAAAACTTGCAGATTTTTCCTTTGATTTTACTCCTAAAATTATTCATTGCTTTTTCACTCTGACTGATGGACAAAAGTGTCATATCAGTATGGCTTCAGCAACAAACCCAATAGTCAGTATATGAAGTTTCTTTTTCCCTTTCTTTTCCTTTTGCTTCCAATTTTTAATGTTTTTATGACTTAGAATTGTTCTCAAGTTTTTCAAAATCCCATCCTTTTGGACACTTACTTGGAAGAATATATACACACTTATTGCACTTGCATTTTTCTGTTTGCAACTAAGATGGGTCATATTTAGGCTGGTTCTGTTATATAATAGCTTCTTTAATGCACTCCACCTAGTATAGTTAGATAGTTAAACAAAATCAGTAAGTTAGAACACGCTCGTCTATTGCAATCAATAAAGTCTTTAAAAATGGTCTTTTGCCCTTTATCAGCCACCACTGGTATCATTATGATACACTGACAGATTTGTTTAAACAGCTGTCAGAAAAAAGAATAAAAACAGTGATACTAAAGGATCATTAGCTATATCAAACTTTACAGGTATCACAATGTATTGACAGAAATGCACGTATCGTCAAAACATCAAATTCGCTTCGAATATGATATCTTACATCATCTCTATATGTGCAGATTGTTTTTGCTTGCCACTCCTTGAAACCCCCACCTATCCCACATTTCTTCATGGTTCAGCTGCATCGTAGCATGCAAATAACCATATGACAACTTTCCATCAAGAGGAGAGTGACACACACTCCTGTTGCAGCTGGCTCTCTTTATACTGTAGAACCCAATCTTCATTCTTGATTTGGTACAATAGTGTTAATTTTTGCTTTTACTGACAACTTGACAGTTGTCTTGAACTTCGATTGACAAGGCGGCACCTGTTCATGTCCACAGTATTTCCAACCTCTAGAAATCCTGTTCTGTGCCCAAATTTATCACAAATGCTTAGTGGCATGTCATATTCCAGGGGCATTGCATCTCATAGCAGTCTGTTAACCCTTTGATTGCGATCTACTTGCGTTGTAGGTAGGTATGCAACATCCGTGAAAGTTCTTTATAAAAATGAAACTAGTTGATAAAATAGTTTTAAATTTGACTTGAACAGTCCTAAGATTATGTACTTTTAGAAAAATATTTAATTTTGATTTTTTTGTACTATTTATAATAAAACATTCATTATTTAATCTGAATAGTTGACATGCAATGTGATTTTTACTTTTAGTATAAAAATACTATTTCGTATCTTAGAGTTTTCACATTTCATTTGCATAATCTTTAGAACCTCCTAAATGAATATCAAAAGTTTTTAAGGTAAATGTTTATATTTTGTTTTCCATTTTCTCTATTATATCATTAACTCCAGATATCATCATCAACATACAGTGCAATAAAATGTTTAAAATTAAGAAATGGAAGTAAGTACATAACTTTTAAATTTTTGAAGAATAGTTTCAAATTTCTTTGTCATATGCATAATTTCACATCTTTATCTTTTCACTTGTAGATTATTTTTAATTTTGTTTTTTATTCATTATCCCCAAGATCCACAACATGTCCTGTGCCATGCTCCATTGTTATTATAGGACAAATCTGAGCAAGTCTCATGCACAAATTCCAAACACTTGCGCTCTCACACGCGAATAACGGCATCCTGCTTAGACATTTTGGTAAACTAAACTACAAGTTAAATGTATAAAAATCATAAACATTTCAAATATGCATCTTAAAACACAAATAAATACATAATTAATTAAGATATTAATGTAAAATCTAAATGCAATTCAACTGTTTAGAAAACTAATACACATAAGGCGAGAAACACTTACCAAACATTACATACCCTCGAGAGACCATTGGACTAAGCTTATTTTCTATTTCCTACTCCAGATCCATACACAGGTAGAGGTTTCTACGGGCTATAACTGAATAGTGTGAAATATGCTCTTTCTATTGGTTATAAACATGCCAGTCAACTTCAAAGTGTCGCTTGACAACACAGCTTTGACTTTGCAAGTGGGCGTGGCTGACCTTAAACTTAGAAATATTAGAATGTTGTTTCTTGGAAGTTTCCCCCCAACTAATGAGACTGCTAGAACTGTATTTTCACTGTCTATACTGACAGTCTATTATTAGGAACCCTTAGTTTCTTGTGGACCTCTTAAACTTGAGAATTTTAACCACAGTGGATCACATGACAGCAAAAACTGCAGTTTTAATTGGTGTTTCAGATTTTTATTTTTAAAATAAAGGAATAAAACTTAGATAATAGAAAACCTTAAATTATAATGTACTTCATAATAGTAATTTCATTAAAATTTCACCTCATTTACCACTTCCTTTTTCAAATTCCTTCTTCATCAATTTCAGTCACTGGTGTTTCATCCTGTAATTACCACAATCTGGCTTCACGCACAGCTTTTGTCTGGTCTCCTTTGGGGCAGTCTGGACTATCCACATGTATGGCTTCCATCTTTTTACATGCTGTACACCTTGTTCTCTCAAGATATTTCAAAGAAAATGGTGTATTTTTGTCTTTAGTCTCTGCACCATGATTACCCTTCTTCCCATTCAAATATTCCTTGTGTCTTTGATTTTTTTTACTTGGCTGTTCAACTTTGGTTCTTCCGTATCTAATCTTGCTGAGCAGTCTTCTCCAATACCTTCCATTTTTCCTGTAACTGCATGGTGTTTTCTTCTCATACCATTTCCCCTTTTTTTGTTTGTTCTTTCAGGATCGTTCGCCCTCTACTCCTTCCAGTCGGAAACTTAAAGTTGTTCTTTACGCCTTTACCAAACCCCATTCAAACCTGCTACCTATGCCATTTATCCCTTACAACCCCTTTTCTGTGTGGTTGTTGGAGATCAGATTTTTTGCCATTGAAGTATCACATTTTTTATCAGAAGACCTTAGTTCTACAGTATCTAGATTACAGGTTTCTCCATAAGATGTCAGCAGCTTGTGCAGACACATCTCCTTCACAACAATTTCTGTACCTTCCATTTCCCAGTTATCTTCCTGTTTGGATCCAGATAGTCTTCTATGCCTTATGCATGATCTCAGATGTTATATTGTCTGCACAACTTCATTCCATGGTTCCTGTTCTCATTTATTTACCTGCTGGAACCTTTCCTCTCTAAGTGATGTTTCACTCACCACCCTCACAAGTTTGATTTGCCAACTTATCAGGTTGGTGTATTCATCCTTATCTCCTGATTCCATACAATTTGTTTTATAGGTGTCATCAGATTAGACATCTCACCTTTCCCTGGCTGCCCATCCACATTGTTATTTGAGGTAAATCATCCAGGCTGGCAGGTGGACCACAACCAACACATTCATCTCCCATCAGGTGGCCATTTTGACCTCATCTGGATATCGCATTACACCTGTAGCCATACTACACACATCAATTCAACTGTGATTTGGTACATTTATTAATTTCTTTTTCCTTATTGGGTCACATTCGTCTTCTATATTGGATCCCACTATGTGGCAAGTGATGCCTGTCCAGGTATACTTATTCCTAAATCTGCATTGTACTGACACTAAGGTCAATAATGCCCACCATTGAGATGGGGTGTTCTGCTAGACTGCTGGTAGGTTCTTTCTTGCAGTGTTTTGTGTCATAAATATATCTGTCCCAGAACATACATTCATGGATTAGCACGAGTAAAGCAGAAGGGGATTGCTGCCCATTTCTGCCTCTCCTTCAGTTGCATAAATCAGGAATGGTCTGCTTGTAAAAACAGGGTTTCGCAGTCACCCATTACACTTTCTCTGTTGCTGCATTCCTCTGAACTCTCCAATGCATTATTTCTCCCCTTCTTCCAGTGGTGTACAGGAGTCTTTACCACTTAACAGCTCCTAGCTGCTCGGGTGGTTGACCATGGAGGCTTCCTCCTGAGTGTACTCAATCCCACTCAGTTGAGAGTAGGGACATAGTGTTCTGCCAGTTTAGATGGCATGACTATCTTCCTACCACAGACCAGATGTACAATTCCAGATGCCATGTCGTTTTTAGACTAGAATTTTCAGTCACATGCAGTTCACCCCTCCAGCTGGGAACCCTCTTTCCAACCACCACCTGTATGTTGGTTCCTGGGTGACTGGTGATGGTTTGAACTGGACCAGCCAACATAAGTCCTCGCATGTGAGTGAGCTGTGACCCTCCTCCTATCGCAGACTGGATGATGTATTCCAATGGCACGTGATTTTGGATTGCAGTTGACCCATCACCTTGCTTTCTACAATTGTCTGGATGTTGGTTCCTGGGTTGTCTTGGTTGTGTTAGGTATGCACACATGATAGCTTAGATTCTTGGAACAGAAGTGCTCCTTCCTTTCTGGTTCCTGGGTCTGAGGTGAAGATGGTAGAGGACCCTCCTCCTCTCATGGTTTGGATGATCTATTGCTGGTACCACTGGTTTTGGACTGGAGTTGACCCCCTGATTATGGTCTGACATGCCATAGCCACTCAACACCATGGTCACGTCCAGCTACAGTTGTTTGAGGACCCTCCTCCTACCATTGACATGGTTACCCACTCTCTGATACACCTGCTTTGGACTGGAGTTGATCTCTCGTTTACAGTTGGATAATCATGATTGAAGACCCTCCTACTGTGGACGAGATGATCCATTCCCAGTTCCACTGGTTTTGGACTGGAGTTGATCTCCCAACTATGGTCTGATGTGCCCTGTCCACTGTATACCTGGGGCATGTATGGCTAATTTTTGTCTCTTTGCCACCCATTTAGAGACATTCATTTATCAAGGGTGAAGAGTATACCTGGTTCAGATGTGGTGAGGTCTCCCCATGAGTGCTTTCATCTAACAAGAGAAGTTGTGCTCAATGGGTGTTCTTTGGATGCTTTCAGAAGGGTGCTCATCTAGGTAAATTTTGCACCAGTCAGTGTGAGATTCTAGCTTATTATGTGAGAAGAGGCAAGATATCGTATCAGAAATTAATATTTTTCTTTACTGAAAATATATATCCGGTAGTTGCCTCCGCTCATGCTTCCCAGTCTTGTTCCCAATCTCAAAGTAAAGATTGAGTTCTACAGTATAGAGGGAACCAGATGCAACAGGAGAGTGTCATGCTCATATTTGTGGAGGGTTGTCACATGCTTATTTGCATGTACAACAAAGCTGAACCACACAGAATAGTGGGGTAGGTGGGAGTTTCAAAGATAGTAGCAAGCAAAAAATTTTGCACATATAGATGGCAGCACTGAACAAGAAATGCTATTATGTGAGACCAGGTAAGTATGTATCAGAAATTTTCAGTGTAGGAAAATATTAACTTTCCATAAAGCATTCATATTAATATATTTGATAGATTCAATTATATTCTGCTTAAATTTTATTTGTATTGCAAAAAATATTTTGACTTGTTCATGTTTCCTCAGATCTATTGTAAATACATTGTTTTGTTTTTTTAAGCCTAGTAGTGAATAAAGACCTAGCTTACCCTTCAGTGGTGTTTGTTTCTCAGTTTTGAGCATTTCTTTTTTCAGTGGTTAAAGTTAACTCCAGATGATGTAAAGGAACAAATTTGTAAATTGGCCAAGAAAGGTTTGACTCCATCTCAGATTGGTAAGTTTACAAAGATGTTTTCACTGATCAAACTGACTTAATACAGTGGTTAACTCTCAATATGGAGTCTGTCAATGTGACAGCATGTTAATGAAATTTGGTAGATTATCAGTAACATTACAATGTTTTCACATGCAAAATATCAGTTGTTTTTTTTTATTGTCTTAAGGTTTATAAAGCAATGTTGTTCTCATGTCAGTAAGCATGTTAATGAAATTTGGCAGATTATTCATAACATTACAGTGCTTTTATATGCAAAATATAATTTTTTTGTCTTAAGGTTTATAAAGCAATGTTTTTCTCATGTCAGTAAGCATGTTAATGAAATTTGGCAGATTATTCATAACATTACAGTGCTTTTATATGCAAAATATAATTTTTTTGTTTTAAGGTTTATAAAGCAATGTTTTTCTCATGTCAGTAAGCATGTTAATGAAATTTGGCAGATTATTCATAACATTACAGTGCTTTTATATGCAAAATATAATTTTTTTGTTTTAAGGTTTATAAAGCAATGTT